>NC_060128.1:150833782-151050483 GCF_021461395.2 Schistocerca americana
GTTTTGATCATTAACGGTTCACATGCTTCAGTTACAACTATGAACAGTTTCTTCTCTTTTTCTGTGCACAGAAGTGCAAAGTGTTAGATACAGTGAAAGTGCTAGGTGCAAATGCAAATACTCAACACGTGGAAGACGAAGAAGAATGGAATGGACAACAAAAAACCGTGCGTAACGAAAACGATAAAAACTGTTTACTGTAGTAAGTGAAGGATGCGAACTGTTAAGGTTCAAATGGCTCTAAGCACTGTGGGACTTAACATTTGAGGTCATCAGTCCCCTAGAGTTAAAACTACTTAAACCTAACTGACTTAAGGACATAAAATTACCAAATAAGCACCAACCAGTCGCAAGATCATGTTTTCTTTATTTAATTTTGCATATCGATTTCGATGACATTGCTATCCTGAGTGAAAGTGAAGAAGAATTAAATGATCTGCTGAACAGAAAGAACAGTCTAATGGGTACACAGTATGGTTAGAGAATAAATCGGAGAAGGACGAAGGTAATGAGAAGTAGTAGAAATGAGAACAGCGAGAAACTTAACATCAGGATTGATGGTCACGAAGTCAATGAAGTTAAGGAATTCTGCTACCTAGGCAGTAAAATAACCAATGACGGACGGAGCAAGGAGAACATCAAAAGCAGACTCGCTATGGCAAAAAAAGGCATTTCTGGCCAAGAGAAGTCTACTAATATCAAATACCGGCCTTAATTTGAGGAAGAAATTTCTGAGGATGTACGTCTGGAGTACAGCATTGTATGGTAGTGAAACATGGACTGTGGGAAAACCGGAACAGAAGAGAATCGAAGCATTTGAGATGTGGTGCTATAGACGAATGTTGAAAATTAGGTTGACTGATAAGGTAAGGAATGAGGAGGTTCTACGCAGAATCGGAGAGGAATATGTGGAAAACACTGATAAGGAGAAGGGACAGGATGATAGGACTTCTGCTAAGACATGAGGGAATGACTTCTATGGTACTAGAGGGAGCTGTAGAGGGCAAAAACTGTAGACAGAGATTGGAATACGTCAAATAATTGAGGACATAGGTTGCAAGTGCTACTCTGAGATGAAGAGGTTAGCACAGGAAAGGAATTCGTGGCGGGCCGCATCAAACCAGTCAGTAGACTGATGTCCAAAAGAAAAATAAATAAATAAATAAATAAATCATTGGCATTTCCGAGGCCCACGGTTACTGAAATAGCACCCCAGGTTGTTCATAATGAGAGAGCACATCTGCCTAGTAAATGACGCCCTGGCCTTAGCACATAGTTCATTACTCCAGGCCGCGCGGGATTAACTGAGCGGTCCGGGCGCTGCAGTCATGGACTGTGCGGCTGGTGGCGGCGGAGGTTCGAGTCCTCCCTCGGGCATGGGTGTGTGTGTTTCTCCTTAGGATAATTTAGGTTAAGTAGTGTGTAAGCTTAGGGACTGATGACTTTAGCAGTTAAGTCCCATAAGATTTCACACACATTTGAAAATTTTTTATTTTTCATTACTCCACCTTCTATCCTTAACAAAGATACGTTGAGACCCAGTATTGAGCCGTGGCTGGCTCATGCTATGTGCTGGATTGATTCTGTGTTTGGTTTCTTGCAGTTATCGCGATTATGGTGTTATCCTCTCCCTCTGTGGGTGGCAGCAGCGGTGTGTATCGACATTCGCACCCTGAACTATCCTTGACCTGGCGCTTATAGTTTCCGGCTGGGCGGTATGCGACCAGTCGGTCAGTTGGCGTGGAGCAGTGAGGAATTCTCTGTGGGGCGTAGTTTGGCTGGGCCCGCTGGCAGTCTCTATGTGGAGTTGGAGAGTGTGGCGCTGTTCCCATTGCTACGAGGTCCGTGGCTCACCGACCCTGGACACTAAAGTTGAGTTTTGATTTCACCTACCAGCAAGTCAAGACTGTTAACATTGTTTGAAGTTCGTTGTCATCTGTTGGGATATTACCGCAAACAACGTGGTTTTCAAGTTGGAAAATTCTAGCCACTCTCCGGTGGAGTTTCACTGTATTTGGTTATTTACAACTGAAGTGCACCAGCGGAATCTTCTGCCTTGTGGCCATTAAAGTTTCGGTTACCTGCCCTGGGCGTTGACGTAAATTTCAGGCAGTGTAGTTTCTGCATCGTGTTGTTGCTGTCCAGCATGGTGTGTAGTTTGACAGCTCCGTGTATCATTGGTTGTGGGCGCCAATATCTTCAATGTTGTTCCGTTCAACTCCCTGTTGTGCCCAGGTCAGGTGAAGTGGAAGTTATCTTGTCGGTGGGTCCACTGACTGTCGGTTGGTTGGGTTGTCGTCGGATCGTGAATGGTTGGCCCGACTGCCTGTCTCACCTAAGCGAGCGTTAGTGTTTAAATTACAGGCCGACCCTCGAACATCTGGGCGGTCTTGTGTGTACTGCCTCATTTTGTAAAAATTTGTTCTTGTTGTTCGTACTTGTATGGCTTCTACCCGATTTTTTTTTAATTGGAATTGTTTTGCTCTTAAGGCCTTCAGCCTAGTTCGAAGAACTGCTTCCTGTAAGGCATTTGGTATTTAAAAAAAAGTGTTACGGAGTTTTAAGTTTTAGGCCTTCAGCCGATTCGAATTCAACGTTTACTTCAGCCTAACTAAAGAACTGTTTTAAGATAAGGCTTGCCTTTTAAATTTCTGATTATGCTTGCATTTTAAGTTATTGGCCTTGAGCCATTTTTAAATTACAGTGGCTTTCAGCTGGTAATTAAGTCCCAACGATTAAAGGTGTGTGTTTAAAAGAAATGTTTTTGGTCTCTTCTAATGTTTGATTAAATAACAAAGTTGTATGAAACTTCCTGGCAGATTAAAACTGTGTGCCGGACCAGGACTCGAACTCGGGACCTTTGCCTTTCGCGGGCACGTGCTCCACCAACTGAGTTACCCATGCACGACTCACACCTCCCACCAGTACCTCGTCTCCTACTTTCCAAACTTTAAAGAAGCTCTCCTGCGTACCTTGCAGAACTAGCACTCCTGGAAGAAAGGATATGGGGAGACATGGGTCAGCCAATGCCTGGGGGATATTTCCAGAATGATATTTTCACTCGGCAGAAAGTTTCATGTCGATGCACACTCCGCTGCAGAGTGAAAATCTCATTCTGGAATAAAGTTGTATATTCGAGTGTGACTGATAGTCGCTTATACAGGGTGTTACAAAAAGGTACGGCCAAACTTTCAGGAAACATTCCTCACACACAGAGAAAGAAAATATGTTATGTGGACATGTGTCCGGAAACGCTTACTTTCCATGTTAGAGCTCATTTTATTACTTCCCTTCAAATCACATTAATCATGGAATGGAAACACACAGCAACACAACGTACCAGCGTGACTTCAAACACTTTGTTACAGGAAATGTTCAAAATGTCCTCCGATAGCGAGGATACAAGTATCCACCCTCCGTCGCATGGAATCCCTGATCCGCTCATGCAGCCCTGGAGAATGGCGTATTGTATCACAGCCGTCCGCAGTACGAGCACGAAGAGTCTCCACATTTGGTACCGGGGTTGCGTAGACAAGAGCTTTCAAATGCCCCCATAAATGAAAGTCAAGAAGGTTGAGGTCAGGAGAGCGTGGAGGCCATGGAATTGGTCCGCCTCTACCAATCCATCGGTCACCGAATCTGCTGTTGAGAAGCGTACGAACACTTCGACTGAAATGTGCAGGAGCTCCATCGTGCTTGAACCACATGTTGTGTCGTACTTGTAAAGGCACATGTTCTAGCAGCACATGTAGAGTATCTCGTATGATATCGTGATAACGTACTCCATTGATCGTAGGTGGAAGAACATGGGGCCCAATCAAGACATCACCAACAATGCCTGCCCAAACGTTCACAGAAAATCTGTGTTGATGACGTGATTGCTCAGTTGCATGTGGATTCTCGTCAGCCCACACATGTTGATTGTGAAAATTTACAATTTGATCACGTTGGAATGAAGCCTCATCCGTAAAGAGAACATGTTTACTGAAATGAGGATTGATACATTGTTGGATGAACCATTCGCAGAAGTGTACCTGTGGAGGCCAATCACCTGCTGATAGTGCCTGCACACGCTGTACATGGTATGGAAACGACTGGTTCTCCCGTTGCACTCTCCATACAGTGACGTGGTCAACGTTAGCTTGTACAGCAGCAACTTCTCTGACGCTGACATTAGGGTTACCGTCAACTGCACGAAGAATTGCCTCGTCCATTGCAGGTGTCCTCGTCGTTCTAGGTCTTCCCCAGTCGCGAGTCGTAGGCTGGAATGTTCCGTGCTCCCTAAGACGCCGATCAATTGCTTCGAACGTCTTCCTGTCGGGACACCTTCGTTCTGGAAATCGGTCTCGATACAAACGTACCGCGCCACGGCTATTGCCCCGTGCTAATCCATACATCAAATGGGCTTCTGCCAACTCCGCATTTGTAAACATTGCACTGACTGCAAAACCACGTCCGTGATGAACACTAACCTGTTGATGCTACGTACTGATGTACTTGATGCTAGTACTGTAGAGCAATGAGTCGCATGTCAACACAAGCACCGAAGTGAACATTACCTTCCTTCAATTGGGCCAACTGGTGGTGAATCGAGGAAGTACAGCACATGCTGACGAAACTAAAATGAGCTCTAACATGGAAATTAAGCGTTTCCAGACACATGTCCACATAACATCTTTTCTTTATTTGTGTGTGAGGAATGTCTCCTGAAAGTTTGGCCGTACCTTTTTGTAACACCCTGTATTTTCCCCTTTCCACAATTTGTAATATCTGTCCTGTCCTGCGGGATTAGCAGGGCGTCTCAAGTATGATCCCAGGAAAATGTAATTCCATCAAATATAAAGACTGTTTTGTTTATTCTTTGTTCGACAACAGGCACTAGTTCTACATTTCCAGTTTGGGGGGCAGTGGGCGTTATTGACTGCCGTAGACTGCGATACAGAACGGGCTCTCGTAGCTGGCAGTTCGTGACTGGCCTTGGGAAGTGTGCCAATGTGCCAGTAGGGTAGGAGGGGGAGGGGAGAGAGAGAGAGAGAAAGAGAGAGAGAGAGAGAGAGAGAGAGACGGCCGACTTTCCGATACTCCGTCGTCCCCGCGGGATATTGCGTTCCTGCTGCGTAGCAGCGGCGGGTCGGGTGGCGGCTGCGAGAGCAGATAATGACGGAGCCTGCACGTCGTCTGCACCCCAGACACGCGCCGGGGGGCAAACACAGCCGTCGCCACACGGCAAACACCAACACCAGCACCAGCGCCTCGCCGCGGCTTCTCGCTCTGGCCGACACGATATTGCAAACACCGCACAAAAGTGACCGCGTGTATCGACAAGACGTGCTGCTTCACTGGCACTAATAGCTTTCTCCCGGCTGTTCCCCCGCGACAGACCACGGGGTGGCCGTGAGAAGGCACACACTAAACACGTCCCACCTAACCCTCGTACAACAACTGACCGTAGACGTATTTACAAACTGAAGTCAAAATCTTCTGGGTTATTAGGCCGCGTCATATTTCTACTAAAATTAATGGCGTTTCGACCCCTCTGCTGGGACTTTCCTCAGGATCTTAAGAAGTCCACTACTGGGAGAACAGTCAGAGGCGTGTTTCGCGTTCCTCTTATAAAGGGGGGTTTTCTCGCGTTCGTGCTGCAGAGGTGGTAGTACCGGTTGAAATTCATACGGCTACCATTGGTGGGCCATAGTCATAGGTTAATATCCGCGCTTTTGATGTAGAAGAAGGGGCGTTGTTGGCTAGTCTCCTGTGGATTTATAAGAGGAATGTTCGTGTTGTGTACATAGTTGCGCGTAGTCAGCGTGTACACAAGTTTCCCACTAGAGCGCGCCCCGCTAAGCACAACAGCGCAGGCCCAGCGCTCGTCCGTCTCCGCACTACGAGATGGCGCTGCCATAGAGACGGACCAAATTCTGCTTCCGCCGATCCGCGTATTAATATGTAACGCAGCCAGTGAGATTGCTGCTAACGTAGAACCTTTTCTCCTCGCGGATCACACTCGTGCAGTGATACCTGAATGCGCGAGGTATTATAATGAGTGTACCGACCTCCGATTATTCAGTCTGCATTTGTCTGCAACAGTCTGTACGAGTTCCACATTTGTCTGTACCAGTCTATAGTCAAGTTTCAGCGTGCACCTAATAAGATTACCATATTCCTGTAAATAGCCATGAAGATAAATGTATAGACACTTTTGTCAAGTATCAGAGATATATGTGAGAATAAGATTAACGTACCAATACCAAAGGAACCAGTGGTTAGACACTGGACTCGCATTCGGGAGGACGACGGTTCAATCCCGCGTCCGGCCATCCTGATTTAGGTTTTCCGTGATTTCCCTAAATCACTCCAGGAAAATGCCGGGATGGTTCCCCTGAAAGGGCACGGCCGACTTCCTTCCCTAATCCGATGAGACCGATGACCAAGCTGTCTGGTCTCCTTCCCCAAACCACCAACCAACAACAACCAAAGGAACTTCTGTGAAAATTAATCAAGTTCTGTTTAAAGTTGGTCACCGTCAATCTGCTACTCTAAGCGTGCAAGTGGCATTTCTATCGTCTGACCTAACGGCAGAAGATAAACACGCCACCATAAGACCACGAGACATATTGCTGACACTCGCCTACTTCGTTGGAGCGACAAGTCAAATAATCTGATGGTGTGTGTACTGAAGGTGTTACAGTACGCACACCACAGTCAGGGAAGCGGTTAAAATTTCCAAGAATGCATGTATGTCAATAGAGAGGACGGCTGTAGGCTTCCGGCATCGTGGCTCCCCGCCATCAAGGAAGTAAATACGCGGCCGCTGTGTGTGAGCGGCATAAACAACGAGCTGCAAGTCACCCCGGCGGACAATAATATTTTGGGTAAACATTCCCCCTCTCTCGCTCTGTCCGTTTCGAATCTAGCCAATGATGACGACCAACCAATAGCCATAGCAGGAATTTGAAACAATACCCCTTTTCCAGCGTAATTGTGGAATAGTGCCTTTGTATCGAATGACGATGGACCGCCAGTGTTGTCCATAGGAGACAAGCCAACAAGGCCCCTTCAGCAACAGAGCGGGAATATTAGCCTATGACTATGGCCCACCAATGGTAGCCATATGAATTTTAACCAATACTATCACTTCTCCAGCACTAACGCGAGAAAACACCCCTTTTTAAGAGTAGGCGACACACGTCTCTGACAGTGTTCTAGCAGTAGTGGACACCATAAGATCCTGAGGAAGATCCCAGCAGAGGGGTCGAAACGTCGATCATTTTAGTAGAAATATGACGCGGCCTAATAACCCAGAAGATTTTAACTTCAGTGACAACGGCCACGAAAGCCTGCAGAATTATATATTTACAAACTGTTTCTCAAAATACACTGACGAAATAAAAACAGCAACACTAAGGACTTCCGAGACATAAACGAAACTTTGTACACGTGTTTCTACATCTTAAACATGATGTCTCATGATAATTCGTGCCAGTGGCCTAAGAGTGGCGATAGTAACGCCACTATGGCGGATGCAAATTGGGTTTGCTTTCCATACGCGCTGTAACGGTCGTGTGCGTTAGTTAGTTTTGAGGTTGGGCGTAGTCACACTCATGCTCATAAATTAACTATAATGCTGATACATGGAGAAACAACGCTCTGGTGGGTGATTTGCGGGTTTAAATCTCGTCCGGGTATGACCATGCAGTGCATTTTACCTGCAGTCGTCGCACGGTGGTGCTGGCAGCAGTCCACACACGCAGATGTGTGTTGGTGCAGCGAGTAAGTCAGAAGACGTTTTCAGACATGCTAATGGTGACTGTGCTTTGAAAATGGCTCAAAGAACACATATTGACGACATTATGAGTGGTAGAATACTAGAGTGACTGGAGGCTGGTCAAACACAGCAGGTCGTAGTACGGTCCCTCCGTGTGATCTCAAGATAATGGCAACGATTACAGCTGACAGGAAACGTGTCCAGGCGCTACAGTACGGGACGTCCACAGTGTAAAACACCACAAGAAGACCGATATCCCACCATCATTGCCAGCAGACGGCCACAGAGTACTGCAACTAGCCTTGCTCGGGACCGTACCGCAGCCACTGGAACAGTTGTCTCCAGACACACAGTCTATACACGACTGAACAGACATTGTTTATTCGCCCGGAGACCTGCAAGGTGCATTCCCTGGTCACAGGAGAGCCCCTATAGCCTGGTGTCAAGAACACAGTACATGGTCATTGGAACAGTGGTCCCAGGTTATGTTCACGAACGAGTCCAGGTATAGTCTGAACAGTGATTCTCGCCGGGTTTTCATCTGGCGTGAACGAGGAACCAAATACCAACCCGTTAATGTCCTTGAAAGGGACCTGTATGGAGGTCGTGGTTTGATGGTGTGGGGTGGGATTATGATTGGTGCACGTGTACCCCTGCATGTATTTGACAGGGGAACTGTAACAGCTCAGGTGTATCGGGACAGCATTTTGCACCAGTATGTCCGCCTTTTCAGGGGTGCAGTGGGTCCCACCTTTCTCATGATGGATGATAACGCACGATCCCACCGAGCTGCGACCTTAAGGAGTACCTTGAAACACAAGATATCAGGAGAATGGCGTGGCGTACCTGTTCTCCAGACCTGAACCCCATCGAGCACGTCTGGGATGTTCTCGGTCGACGTATCGCTGCACGTATTCAAACCCCTAGCACACTTCAGGAGCTCCGACAGGCAGTGGTGCAAGAATGGGAGGCTATACCCCAGCAGCTGCTCGACCACCTGGTCCAGAGTATGCCAACCAGTTGCGTGGCCTGTGTACGTGTGCATGGTGATCATATCCCATATCGATGTCGGGGTACATGCGCAGGAAACAATGGTGTTCTGTAGCACAGTGTTTCAGGACGGTTTTCTCAACTTATCACCAATACCGTGGACATACAGATCTGTGTCGTGTGTGTTCCCTATGCGCCTATGTTATTAGGGCCAGTTTTGTGTAGTGCCACCACATTCTGCAATTATCCTTAATGTATGAGCATGACTGTAGTGGATGCTAGTTATGAATGCCTTTAAGGTGACAATGACGCCATTATCAAAACACCACTGAGCTTGACCGAGGTCTAATACGGCTACGAGAAGCTGCATGTGCATTCTGCGATATTGCAGAAACCATCGGCAAGGATGTAGCCACACTTTACATTACTGCAGCCTGCGGGGGTCACGAGAATGTACGGTCGCAAGAAGACCGTGCTCAGGCCGGCCACGTGGTAGCACTATGGACAGGGAAGACCACTGTGTTCGGCGCATGGCTCTGGTGCATCGTACTGCATCTGCAGCAGCAATTTAAGCAACATTTTGTACCACAGTGACACAACGAACGATTTCAAATAGATTACTTCAAGAACAGCTCCGAGCCAGACGTCCTGTAGTGTCCATTCCACCGACTCCAAAACCATCTCCATTTGCGGCTTCAGTGGTGTCAAGTGAGAGCCCATTGGGGGCCAGGATGAAGCTCTGTTTTCTGATGACAGTTGGTTCTGCCTCGGTGTCGGGGATGTCCGTGTGTTGGTTAATATTAGTCCAGTTGAGGGCCTGCAACCAACTTTTCTGTGTGCTGGACAAACTAGACCTATAAAATGTTCAAATGTATGTGAAATCTTATGGGACTTAACTGCTAATGTCATCAGTCCCCAAGTTTATACACTAGTTAAAATGGAATGATCATATAAAGTTGATCGTCGGTAAAGCAGATGCCAGACTGAGATTCATTGGAAGAATCCTAAGGAAATGCAATCCGAAAACAAAGGAAGTAGGTTACAGTACGCTTGTTCGCCCACTGCTTGAATACTGCTCAACAGTGTTGGATCCGTACCAGATAGGATTGACAGAAGAGATAGAGAAGATCCAACGGAGAGCAGCGTACTTCGTTACAGGATCATTTAATAATCGCGAAAGCGTTACAGAGATGACAGATAAACAACAGTGGAAGACTATGCAAGAGAGACGCTCAGTAGCTCGGTACGGGCTTTTGTTAAAGTTTCGAGAACATACCTTCACCGAAGAGTCCAGCAGTATATTGCTCCCTCCTACGTATATCTCGCGAAGAGACCGTGAGGATAAAATCAGAGAGATTAGAGGCCACACAGAAGCATACCGACAATCCTTCTTTCCACGAACAATACGAGACTGGAATAGAAGGGAGAACCGATAGAGGTACTCGGGGTACCCTCCGCCACACACTGTCAGGTGGCTTACGGAGTATGGATGTAGATGTACTTAACCTAAATTATCCTAAGGACAAACACACACACACACACACACACACACACACACACACACACACACACACACACACACACACACACTCTCACCCATGCCCGAGGGAGGACTCGGATCAAAAATGGTTCAAATGGCTCTGAGCACTATGGGACTTAACATCTGTGGTCATCAGTGCCCTAGAACTTATAACTACTTAAACCTAACTAACCTAAGCACATCACACACATCCATGCCCGAGGAAGGATTCGAACCTGTGACCGTAGCAGTCGCGCGGTTCCGGACTGCGCGCCTAGAACCGCTAGACCACCGCGACCAGCGGAGGACTCGAACCTCCACCGGGACCAGCCGCACAGTCCATGACTGCAGCGCCCCAGACTGCTCGGCTAAACCCGCGCGGCAAACTAGACCTATACTTGGGGTTATAGTCTGGGGTGTGATTCGTATGACAGCAAATCTGGTGATTCGATTGCTGTGCAGTCATTCATCAACAGCATTGAGCCGAGTGTGGCTCGTGTTCGTGCCATATCTCATTTGACATATTGTTTTTAGTGTACTTCCACGTCGGTATTTAGTTTCAGTTACTGGTGTCACTGAGTTGCCGCCATGCCTGCCCGTGAGCGGCAGCAGCGGCGCTTATCGATATAGCCTTGCCGTATTATCTTTGCTGACTGCTATTACTTCCCGGTTGACATGTGCAGCGAGTTGGAATGCGACTGTAGTGCAGTCGGACCTGGCAGTCATAGAGTTGGGACGCGGCGGAAGTCGGTCGGGTTGGAGCAGCAGTGGAACTCGGATAGCCATGACTCGCCCGACCATCGCCGGCACGCATGAATTGGGGACGGTATTGGTTGATCGTCGGTTGGTCGTCTTACCGGCTCGGCTCTGAGCACTATGGGACTTAACTTCATCAGTCCCCTAGAACTTAGAACTACTTAAACCTAACTAACCAAAGGACATCACACACATCCATGCCCGAGGCAGGATTCGAACCTGCGACCGTCGCGGTCGCGCGGTTCCAGACTGTAGCGCCTAGAACCGCTCGACCACTTCGGCCGGCTGGTCGTCTTACCGGATGACGTGTACTTGCTCCCCGGTCGCTTATGGGTTCGCGATGTGTCGTCTCAATTTCTGGTTCAGTCGTGTCATTGCTCGGTCACTGCTTTTAGCATTGTTTGCGTTCTTCGTCCTAGTATTTGTAACATTGTATGTAGCTTGTGATGTCGACTGGTCAGTTATTTTAGTGCTGTCTCCGTGCTGGTGTGCGAGGAGTCAGTCAGTTGGCGTGGAGCAGCGAGGAAACCACCTCAGGGCGTAGTTTGGCCGGGCCCGCTGGCAGTCTCTACGCAGTGTCGGAATGTGTAGGGCTGTTCCCATCGCTACGAGGTCCGTGGCTCACCGACCCTGGACACGAAAGTTGAGTTTGAAATTAACTTACCAGCAAAGCCATGACTGTTCACATTGTGCCGTTTGGTTCTCGTTGTTGGCTGTTCTGACATTCCCGCGAGCAATAATGTGTGCGTTCGAGATGGCGAAGGTTTAGCCACCGTCTGGTGGAGTCTAACTGTATCTGGTTATTCGCAATTGAAGTGCACCAGCGGAATGTTCTGCCTTGTGGCCGTTAAAATTCCGGTTACCTGCCCTGGCCGTTGATGTAAATTCAGCCAGTGCCCTTTCCTCACCGTGTCGTCGCTGTCCAGAATGGTGTGTAGTTTGACAGCTTAATGTATGCTTGGTTGTGGACGTCCATGCCTTTTACGTTTGCATTGAACTCCCCGTTGTGTGCTGGTCGAGTGGAGCGCAAGTTACCTTGTCTGTGGGTCTGTTGACTGTCTGTTGGTTGGGTTGTCGTCGGATTGAGAATGGTTGGGCCGACTGCCTGTCACACCTAAGTGAACGTTAGCTTTTCAAGTGCTGGCCGACCCCCGAAACTTCAGAACGCCGTTAGCTGCATTGCCTATTCTTATTTGCTGTTTTCTATATTTGTATGGCTCATAGCTGATGGTTGTGAATTAAAGTTGGTTTTTAGTGGTGTTTTAAGTCATAGGTCTTCAGCCGCCTTAAAATTAAAGTTCCTTCCTTGTCAAGTATTCGATTGTTTGGGGTCTTCATCCTAACTTGAGGCTTTGTTGATTAAATTTATTTTACCCTGAGTTTTAAGTCATGGGGGCCTTCAGCCGTTTATAAATTAAGGATCTTTGTCTTTCGAGCATCAGACTGTTTGGGGCCTTCAGCCTAACTGAAGAGAAGGCCTTATACCTTGAGTCTTAAATCATCGGCCGTCAGCCGTCAGTAAATTAAGGTGGTTGTTTGTTCAAGTGTTAGATTTTTGGGCCTTCAGCCGAATTATAGAACTTACTTAAGGTGAGGCCTCCTGCCTTCTAAATATAAGTGTCCATGAGTCCGAACAACCCAGAAAGAAAACTCGCCCAGGAAATCGATGTTAGTGTTGGAACGGCCCACACAGCTGTAAGGAAAAAAAATTAGAACTTTTCCTATACAAAGTGACAGTCGTGCAAGAACTGAGAAATGCCAAGAGATTGCATTATTGTCAATGGTTCAAAAATTTCGTTCAACAAAATGGAAGGGATGTTCATTAATGAAACGTTTTTCACTGATGAGGCATGGTTTCATTTATCTAGGTACGTGAACTCGCAAAATTCTCGTATGTGGAGTACTGCAAATCCAGTGTGTATTCATCAGGAACCATTTCATTCCGTGAAAATCGGAGTTTGGATTGCAATTTCTAGACGTCGGATTGTGGGTCCCATATTTTTCAACGATACTGCAGTGATATTCTGTACCCATTCATAGGAGAACTTGAGTTAAGCTCGCGTTTCAATGTCACTGCTTGCTGATGTTTTTGGTGGTTGCATAATTTCACAGGGACTTTGGCCTCCACGATCGCCTGACCTAACACCGCCTTACTTTTCTTCTGGGGTGCAGAGAAAGCGACTGTCTATAAAAACCGTCCAAAATCCATCGATGAATTGAAAACTGCAATATCCACTTCCACTGCTTCTGTTACAGAAGGAAATGTTACAGCTTGTGTTTGGAAACATGATTAGATGAACTGAATTGTGTATTCAACAACAGGGGGGACACTCGTAACATTTAATGTGAAAATTTGTAAGTAAAAATGAATATTCAATAAATTCGTTTCGGTATATTCACTGCAGCATATGGCACGCGCGGCTAACGATGATACGGCACTGCGGAGAGATCGCGTATACCACCCTGTGTGGTGTTATTAAAGTGCGCGTCATTTACGACGGCCGCAGAGTTTAGGTTCGTTCTGCGCATCTGACGTCACAAATCACAGTCAGCCAATGAACAGAGGACGACATTGCCAGAGCTCGACTGCAGTGCAGAGCACGGACGAGTGTCTTCAGTTTTAGAAACGTTCAGTCATAATTAAAGTAATTGAACAAAAAGCAATGTCTTGATAGCAGACTTTCTATAAAAGAAAATTTGGAAAAAGCATTCTTTATACCAACTGCTTAATATTCTATTATTTAATTAAACGAAACAAGCAATAAGCCTCCTAATTCAGGCAATACCAAGGAACTTCATTCTCACTAACCGCTTTTTCGCAATAAAGAACAGCGGTAATTGTTTATTTCCTATTGTACTTCGACGAAACGTGAGTGTTTCATATCGTACCAACAGTGTTCGTCGGTATTTAGGATAGTTCTTTAAAGTACTGCTAAACGACGAGCTGCGTTAGCGTAATGGTTGAGGTGTTTGGCTGCGAAGCTAAAGGCTATGAGTTCAAATCTTCTTCGGTGCTTAGTACTTTATTTATTTAAAAACAATATCAAAGTGTCTTACTTCATGAATTTTATTAGTTTGAATGTAATTTTTTAAAACTTCTAGTGGCAATTAAAATCGACCATACGGAAAGTATACGCTGTGGACTTTTACCTCTGCAAACTCTTCAAAATTTCGTGCAATGGTTTACTACATTTAATGCTGCACAATAACTGCATTGAACATCGAAACAAAATTAAGTCATTTATGGGGGGAAGGTATCAGTCAAGAAGATGTGTGAAAATCAAATTTTTGGGCCAAATAGTTTTTGTGAAATCGAATGATAAGTTTGTCAAAGCAGTCGGAACACCATGTATGTGTCAGCATAGGCGAGCAGTGCAGTGATGGCAAAATTGCGCACAGCGTGGAATGCGGGGAGCACGTCTCTGTAGCAGCGAATGGGTTAATGCGGCCGTGGTGGCTTTACTCCATAAACTGCGCGCTTCCCCCTAAACGTAAGTTTGCGAACTATACTATGGAGCTGCTTCTCTTGGCGCGTGCAACTGGCAACGCAGCAATCTCCCGCGTCTGGGCGGGCATGCGCGAGCCGCCCAGATAATTGAACTATACTCTGTAGCATGGCTTCCCAACCTTTTCAGCAGGTGGACACCTTCTTCAGTCGAAAATCCACGGCGGACCCCTAGTCAGTCAAGAGCACAGTAACTTTAAATTTCAGAGCGAAACACATGGGAACTGAAAGCTTCTTAATGCAAGTGCCATGTTCCCAATGATCCCCCCCCCCCTACCCCCCCTCCCACCCCCGCCCAACCCGCCGAAGTATCAGTAGTCTTTGGTTTAGAGATGAATGAAAACAACTTGAAGGTCAAAAATCGACTTATGAAATAGGTACTGCACTGACAAAGCAAGTTTAACATCTAATGATGCCTGGGGCCGCATATGTACCAGCGAGCGCTGTGATTGGTCGACAAAGCTCGCTCCGCGCATGCTTTCAGAACAGGCTGGTAGATATTGCAAGAAACTTCAGCGACACACCCGAGTAAAACAACCCAGAAAATCATCTGTCACCGAACACTGCCTCGAACATAATCATGAAATCAAGGTTTCAGCGCATCTACCGCCGTGAGCCGGCACACAAACGACTCCCGTATTGTTGCGAAACAATCAGAGAAGCCGCATTCTCCGGCACTAAACTGTGTATTCGTTCTCACTTAGGAACCGCAAAGGCTGCTTGGGAATACGACCTGAAGTAAATGTACACATGTTTTTCACACGAAAAAAAAGTGATAAATTTGATTTTAACAATTCTATTCAATAATTTTGCTCATTATTTTACACGATTTGGTGAAGGGTGGCCGCGGACCCCCTAGAAAGAGCCGGCTGACCCCTAAGGGAACCGCGGACCACAGGTTGGGAAGCCCTGATCTATAGTGTCAAAAAGCAATAACGTAGCGTTCGCAGGCTATGTTCAGTATGTCTTATTGTCGTCCGTTTTCTCTACTCTAAACGCTTGTTCACAGATACATGCAAAAGGCAGTGAACAGTGGCGAATTGTTTGCGAATGCTCGTTCGCTTGTGTTCGTCTGCATTCGCCTCGACGTAAGCCGGGCTACAGCAAATCCCGGTGGCGCCTGCGGCCAGCTCGAGCACGCGCAGTTAATTGAAACGGGAAGGAGGCGAAGCCGCGAGCAGTCTGAGCAACAGCCCGCGGTAGCTCGCCGCCTAGCCTAGACGAGTCTAGGCTAGAGCAGCCACAGAGGAGCAGCCAGCAATTAGCGCCGGGGCGCCGGCTTCTGCCAAGCTGGGCCCTGCGCGCCCAGAGTTTTAATGAGCGCCACCTGGCAACTTATTCACAAACTCCAGGGGATATAAACGTCAGGATTTATTACTCGGCAAGACGAGCTGGTAACTCAGACGTAGCGGGAGTTAACTTGCTCAGCGACTGTGTACTCTCAGGTTCCATTGCATATTAAACTATGGTGCATTGCAACCTCGTACTGTGCGCTACAAAGGCATTTCGCCTTCCTCCGCAACAAACAGCAGTAACTACAAAACCACACCTGTTTAAAGAGACCTGCGCTGATACACTACTGGCCATTAAAATTACTACACCACGAAGGTGACGTGCTACAGACGTGTAATTTAACCGACAGGAAGAAGATGCTGTGATATGCAAATGATTAGCTTTTCAGAGTATTGGCGCCGGTGGTGACACCTACAACGTGCTGACATGAGGAAAGTTTCCAACTGATTTCTCATACATAAACAGCAGTTGACCGGCGTTGCCTGGGGGAACGTTGTTGTGATGCCTCGTGTAAGGAGGAGAAATGCGTACCATCACGTTTCCGACTTTGATAAAGGTCGGCGACATTGCTGCTCGCGATGATCGAGATCCAATGACTGTTAGCACAATATGGAATCGGTGGGTTCAGGAGGGTAATACGGAACGCCGTGCTGGATCGCAACGGCCTCGTATCACTAGCAGTGGAGATGACAGGCACGTTACCCGCATGGCTGTAACGGATCGTGCAGCCACGTCTCGATCCCTGAGTGAACAGATGGGAACGTTTACAAGACAACTACCATCTGCACGAACAGTTCGACGACGTTTGCAGCAGCATGGACTATCAGCTCGGAGACCGTGGCTGCGGTTACCCTTGACGCTGAATCACAGACAGGAGCGCCTGCGATGGTGTACTCGACGAAGAACCTGGGTGCACGAATGGCAAAACGTCATTTTTTTTCGGGTGAATCCAGGTTCTGTTTACAGCATCACGATGGTCGCATCCGTGTTTGGCGACACCGCGGTGAACTTACATTGGAAGCATGTATCCGTAATCGCCATACTGGCGCATCACACGGCGTGATGGTATGGGGTGCCATTGGTTACACGTCCTTGTCATCTCTTGTTCGCATTGACGGCACTTTTAACAGTGGACGTTACATTTCAGATGTGTAACGACCCGTGGGTCTACCCGTCATTCGATCCCTGCGAAAGCCTACATTTCTGCAGGATAATGCACGACCGCATGTTGCAGGTCCTGTATGGGCCTTTCTGGATACAGAAAATGTTCGAATGCTACCCTGGCCAGCACATTCTCCAGATATCTCACCAATTGAAAGCGTCTTGTCAATGGTGGCCGAACAACTGGCTGTTCACAATACGCCAGTAACTACTCTTGATGAGCTGTGGCATCATGTTGAAGCTGCATGGGCATGTGTACCTGTACACACCATCCAAGCTCTGTTTGACGCAATGCCCAGGCGTATCAAGGCCGACATTACGGCCAGAGGTGGTTATTCTGGGTACTGATTTCTCAGGATCTATGCACCCAAATTGCGTGAAAATATAATCACATTTCAGTTCTAGTATAATATATATGTCCAATGTATACCCGTTTATAATCTGCATTTCTTCTTGGTGTAGCAATTTTAATGGCCAATACAGGGTGGTCCAAAAGTCCGGAAACACCATCATAAAATTCAAATGGAGTAGCAAACAAGGAAACAGAGTCCCTACACACGAGGAACGGGAAGGGGGAAACTTATAGGCTATGCCACCAACGTGGTGGCCATCTTGAAAGCCGCCATCTTGGATTCAACTCCAAAATTTCAAATGGGAATGTGGTCATGTGACATATCAAACACATGGAGAATTTCACCAGAAAAACAATGCTGTTGTTATTTTAAACATAACTTTATTCATTCTCGGGCTATAGCCAGCTACATCTTGCAGCGGTGGGACACTCAGCAGCATGAGTGTTATGTGCCGAAGAGACATTACGCCGATGTTACATAGTCCTGAGAGACCGCCAACAGTCATAGGAATGGCTCGATTTGTTGTCCATTATGTTGGATTGTTAATGCTATCCTCCGAACCCAATCCTGATGAACTTTGACCAACACATCTGGCTGAATTTGACCACACGCATCAACAATGCGCTGCTTTAGATGGCGCAAATCCCGTATTTTCACAGAATATACCAGTGCTTTGACATGGCCCCAAAGATAAAAATCCAAAGGAGTCAAACCTGGTGAAGGTGGTGGCCACTCCACAACACCCCTACGACCAATCCATTTTTGAGGGAACTGCACACCCAGGTATGCTTGCACATTGTGCCCATAATGTGGTGGGGCTCCATCATGCTGGAAGAATTCCATAAATGTCCCGTCCTCCGTTAACAACGAGGGAAACACTTCTTCATCCAATAACCTCAGATAACCGTTGGCTGTCAATGTACCATCAATAAAAAAAGGTCCAACGACTTTGGTACCCCACACACCATACCAGAGCATCACTTCTTGTTTGTCGACCGTTTTGGAAGCATCAATCCAGTGCGGATTTGTGTCGGACCACTAACTGTGATTCTGCTTGCTCACTTCACCATTGATAAAGAAATTGGCTTCATCAGTGAACAGCACCTCCTGAATTTTGTACGGGTGCCATTTGTGCTGCGATAAAATTCGCAGTGTGGAGGTACGGCTAACCCCACATTCTTGTGACAGGCGACGAGTACTCCGTTGCGGACTCCTGCTAAATGATGACAACACGCTCACTGTTGTTGCTTCATCGGTGGCGGATTTTGGTCTTCCAGCCTTAGGTTTATCTGCGACAGAACCTGTTGCTCGGAATTTGGCCAACAGCTTGGCAACTGCGCTGTGAGTGAGGGGCTGTCTGGTTAGGTGACGACTGTTGAAATCCTCAGCAATGACCCGTGTGCTTCTTTTTCCTGATATGAAGATGATTTCAATGCGTTCTTCATGTGTTAAGGACATTTTGTAACCTGTAAATTAGGAAACAATGATTAAAACGTTAGCATGAGTGAATGATACCTTACAGTTAAAACACATGAAACATAACAGGCATGTGATAGTCAGTTTGCACCGTTTCAGACTCCATTTTATGACTTCTCAGTACGTAATACTCACGCTTTCGAGCGTCGCACTGCTGCCGCCGCAAGTAATTGGCTATAACCCGAGAATCCCCCCAGGAGATCCACAACTCTTTTGTGGATACGTGTGTAGCGAGCACGGGACCCCGAGCTAATGTGGCCTTCCTTCCTTTCCGGGCTGCATACCTTCCCTTTCCGTATCCTTCCCCATCCCCCGTCTTCGCCCCCCCCCCCTCACCTCTGGCTCTTTCCTTCCCCTTCTCCCCCTCTGGGGAGTATGGTTTGTGCCTACGTCCGGAGACGGACGCTTGTAAATGTACCGCACTCTTCGCCTTCCTTGCATATATGTCTTCATCTTTCTTCATCCTTCTCTTTTCCTTACCTCTTCTCTTTACCTCTTCTCTTTACCCTTTTCCCCGCTGCGGCGTTTGAGACCTCTCTTCTTTCCTTTCCCTGTCTCTTTCTTCCTCCCTGTGCGTGTCTGAAGGCCGACCCACGCACTTCCTTGCGTAGCCGGTGACGGGGTAACGCGTAATTCCCCGCCCCGGGTAGACAGGTAGGACACGTACGTACCCCCTGGTAACGGCCAGGCCCAGGGAGGGGTGATTACCCGAGCTGATACCTTCCGAAAGTGCCGATTGGTCCCTCCGTCCGTTTGTCGGGAGGTGTGACCTGAGGTGTGAACAATCACCTAAGGCGGGTGTGCCCTCGGTGAGGGCCCCCACAAGGGAGGAGCGCGCCATCGGAGACGCCGGTAATCATGGGGGATTCTTCCGCAATGGTTTCCTCACCTTCCACTATGTCTGCTCACAAACGTAAGTTCACTGAGTCTCAGCCACAGACGGTTCTTCCATCGTTGCCACAGTTCCTTGTTGTTTCTCGGTCTGACGAAGGTCACGACTTTTCCACGGTCAACCCTTTCATTATTCAGAAAGGTGTCGACGCAATTGCGGGTCCTGTAAAGTCTTGTTCCAGATTACGGAATGGTACCCTGTTGTTAGAAACACACAGTGCCCTCCAGGCTCAAAAATTGCTACGTACTTCTCTGCTCCACACCTTCCCTGTCCGGGTGGAACCGCACCGTACCTTAAATTCCTCGTGTGGAGTCGTTTATACACACTCCCTCGATGGATTGTCTGACGAAGAAATTCAGCACTACCTGTCTGACCAGGGCGTCACCGCTGTTCATCGGGTTACGAAAAGGGTTGACTCGAACATCATTCCAACCCGCACTGTCTTCTTGACATTTGACAAAGTTCAACTCCCATCAAAAATCAAAGCAGGCTATGAGATAATTTCCGTTCGCCCTTATGTCCCAAACCCTACGCGTTGCTATCGATGTCAGCGGTTCAATCACACCAGCCAGTCCTGTTCCAATCCGGCCAAATGTGTTACGTGTGGCAAGGATGCCCATGAGGGTGCTTGTCCACCTCCATCCCCTCACTGCATCAACTGTATGGGTGACCACGCTGCTTCCTCTCGAGATTGCCCCGTTTTTAAGGATGAAAAGCTCATCCAGGAAATAAGAGTGAAGGAAAAGGTGTCGACCTTTGCTGCTCGAAAGTTACTCGCCAGTCGACAGCCCACCGTGCCTCAGAAAGGAAAATACAGCACTGTCCTTGCTTCTCCTCGGCCAACAAAGGAGGCGGCCACGCAGACTTGCGACCTCACATTTAGGACCACGGTCGTCAGATCGGCCAGCGCAAAGATCGCCCGTTCAACCTCACCACTTTCGCCTGCCCACTCTATGGCTCACCCTTCGTCGGGTTCTGCTAAATCTCGAGCCCAAAAGTCAGACGCCAAGTCTTCGAAAAAAGAGCATTCTCGTGAAGAGTTTTTACGTACTGCAACTTCACAACCATCGGTTCCTCCTTCATCTAAACATCATACCTCCAAGAAGGCTACGAAGAAACACAGTTCCTCTCCTTCTCCGCCAAGGCGTGTCCCAACTACAGCACCACCAGGCGGAAATCGCCCTCGGCCATCTTCTGTGTCGCCGAGGCGCACTGCTGGTGGCCGGTCAACTGGCCGATCGTTGGTGGCAGGAGCTGCTCCTGACCAACCTATGGATCAGGATCTTCTGCCTTCGACTGAATGCCATTCAATGCTGTCGGTCGCAAGCTCTGAGCAGTCGTTGAGTTGACAGCACCCTTGGTCACGTTTCTCCATTTTCTGTTCACCCTATGTCCATTATCCACTGGAATATCCGCGGCATTCGCGCCAATCGGGATGAATTGTCGATCCTCTTACGATCCTACTCGCCGGTCATCTTCTGTCTTCAGGAAACAAAGCTGCGTCCCCATGACCGCTTTGTTCTCCCTCATTTTCAGTCCGTCCGGTATGACCTCCCCTCTGTTGAAGGCACTCCAGCCCATGGAGGACTCATGATACTGCTCCATGATACTCTCCATTATCACCCAATCCCCTTAAACAGTTCCTTCCAAGCTGTCGCCGTCCGTCTCTCCCTTTCTGGATACACGTTCTCTCTATGTACGGTATACATTCCATCGTCTACACCACTGGCACGAGCTGATCTCCTTCATCTTCTTGATCAGCTTCCACCCCCCTATTTGCTGGTTGGGGACTTCAATGCCCACCACCCGCTTTGGGGATCTCCACATCCTTGTCCACGTGGCTCACTGTTGCTAGACGTCTTCCACCAAGCGGATCTAGTCTGCCTCAACACTGGGGTCCCCACATTTTTGTCTGCCTCCACGGCAAATTTATCTCATTTGGACCTTGCGGTCGGTACTGTTCCGCTAGCTCGGCGCTTCGAATGGTTCGCCCTTGATGATACACACTCGAGTGACCACTTTCCATGTGTTCTTCGACTGCAGCCTCAACTGCCATATATGCGCTCGCGACGCTGGAAGTTTGCCCAAGCCGATTGGACACTTTTTTCGTCTCTAGCGACATTCGATGACCGTCGCTTTCCCAGCGTCGACGATGAGGTCACACATTTTACCGACGTTATTCTCACAGCTGCGGAACGTTCAATACCACGCACCTCCGAATTGCCCCGGCGCCCCCCAGTTCCTTGGTGGAACGAGGCATGCCGTGACGCAATACGTGAGCGGCGACGTGCTCTTCGCATTTTCCGTCACCATCCAACTTTGGCCAACTGTATCCGATATAAGCAGCTCCGTGCGCGATGCCGTCGCGTGATCCGCGATAGCAAGAAGGCAAGCTGGCAATTCTTTATTAGCTCATTTAACACCTTCACTCCCTCCTCGGCAGTTTGGAGTCGGCTTCGACGGTTCTCAGGCGCGCCTAGTTTCTCCCCGGTCTCTGGGCTCACTGTCGCGCATGATACCTTAGTGGACCCCGTCGCAATTTCTAACTCATTGGGTCAGCACTTTGCTGAGATTTCGAGCTCTTCAAATTACCCGCCAGCGTTTCTCCCGAAGAAACGTGCAGCGGAAGTGCGACATCTTGCTTTCTCCTCTCAAAATCGCGAAAGCTACAATACTGTTTTCTCCATGCGCGAACTCCAACATGCACTCTCTTCTTCTCGCTCCTCCGCCCCAGGACCGGATGGTATCCATGTCCAAATGTTGCTGCATTTATCAACCCATAGCCTGCGTTACCTCCTTCGCCTTTATAATCGAATTTGGACCGACAGTACCTTTCCCAGGCGATGGCGGGAAGCTATTGTCGTCCCCGTTCCGAAACCTGGAAAGGACAAACATCTCCCCTCTAGCTATCGCCCAATTTCTCTCACGAGTAGTGTCTGTAAGGTTTTGGAGCGTATGGTGAATTACCGTTTAGCTTGGTGGCTGGAATCCCGCAGTCTTTTAACACCAGCCCAATGCGGATTCCGACAACATCGTTCTGCCGTTGACCATCTTGTTGCTCTCTCCACTTATATCATGAACAATTTCCTCCGGAAACGCCAAACGGTAGCAATATTTTTTGATCTGGAGAGAGCATACGATACCTGTTGGAGGACAGGCATCCTCCGCACACTGTTCTCTTGGGGCTTTCGAGGCCGGCTGCCCCTTTTTCTTCGCGAATTTATGGCAGAGCGCACATTTAGGGTGCGGGTGAACACTACTCTCTCCCGTACTTTCTCCCAAGAAAACGGGGTACCCCAGGGCTCCGTGCTGAGTGTTGTACTGTTTGCCATCGCCATTAATCCAATTATGGATTGTCTCCTTCCTGATGTCTCGGGCTCCCTCTTTGTGGACGATTTTGCGATCTACTACAGCTCTCAACGGACCAGCCTTCTTGAAAGACGTCTTCAAGGATGTCTCGATCGCCTCCACTCGTGGAGCATCGAAACCGGCTTCCGTTTCTCACCCAGTAAGACCGTTTGTGTTAATTTTTGGCGACGTAAGGAGTTTCTTCCGCCCTCCTTACATCTAGGTCCTGTCAACCTTCCGTTTTCCGACGTCGCTAAATTCTTGGGTCTTATGTTTGACAGAAAACTGTGCTGGTCCTCCCACGTTTCCTATCTTTCGGCTCGCTGTCTGCGTTCCCTTAACACCCTCCGTGTCCTGAATGGTACCTCTTGGGGAGCGGACCGAGTGGTCCTTCTCCGCCTCTATCGCGCCTTAGTGCGCTCGAAATTGGATTATGGAAGCATAGTCTACTCCTCTGCTCGGCCGTCTATTCTTCGGCGTCTCGACTCTATCCACCACCGTGGATTACGTTTAGTGTCTGGAGCTTTTTACACCAGCCCTGTGGAAAGCCTTTATGCTGAGACTGCTGAACCTCCGCTATCCAATCGGCGGGCAGTCCTTCTGAGTCGTTATGCTAGCCATCTGTCTTCCATGCCTGCTAATCCAGCCCATGACCTTTTTTTCGACGCCTCCTTTGATGTCGGGTATGCAGGCCGCTCCTCCTCCCTACTACCCCCGGGAGTCCGCTTCCGTCAACTGCTCCATTCTCTTTCCTTCCGCTTTCCTAAAACCTTCTTGACAACCTGGGGTACAGCACCGCCTTGGCTCCGTCCCCGGATCGACTTGCTCAGAGACCTATGTCAATTTCCCAAGGATGGTACCCCTACACTTGTTTACCGTCGGGCATTTGCTGCTCTATGTGCACAAATGACGGAAGCCACATTTATTTACACCGATGGCTCGAAAACATCGTTAGGTGTAGGGAGTGCCTATATTGTTGGCGACACCCCAAATCACTTTCGGCTTCCCGACCAGTGTTCGGTTTATACTGCGGAGCTTTACGCTATTCTCCAGGCTGTCCACTACATCCGCCGCCATCAGCGGATACAGTACGTAATCTGCTCAGACTCTCTCAGCTCTCTCCTAAGTCTCCAAGCTCTTTACCCTGTGCACCCTCTGGTCCACCGGATTCAGGACTGTCTGCGCTTGCTCCACCTGGGGGGCGTCTCAGTGGCGTTCCTCTGGCTCCCGGGACACGCTGGTATCTGTGGAAATGAGGCGGCCGATATAGCGGCCAAGGCTGCAGTCTCTCTTCCTCGGCCAGCTATTCAGTCTCTTCCGTTTACCGATCTACGGAGCGGTTTATGTCGCCAAGTTGCTCATTTATGGCATGCGCATTGGTCAACACTTCCCCATAATAAATTGCGGGAAGTGAAAGCCCTTCCTTGCGCATGGACCTCTTCCTCCCGAACGCGTCGTCGGGAGGAGGTAATTTTAGCTAGACTCCGGATAGGGCACTGTCTTTTTAGTCATCGACATCTTTTAAGCGGTGATCCTCCCCCATTCTGTCCCCACTGCTCTCAGCCGTGGACGGTCAGACACTTTTTAATTGAATGCCCCTATTTTAATCCGTTACGCTCCCGTCTACAGCTATCGCCTGATCTATCGTCGATTTTAGCAGATGACACGCGCTCAGCTGACCG
Organism: Schistocerca americana; assembly: GCF_021461395.2. Taxonomy (NCBI): domain Eukaryota; kingdom Metazoa; phylum Arthropoda; class Insecta; order Orthoptera; family Acrididae; genus Schistocerca; species Schistocerca americana. Next base: position 150,858,523 of record NC_060128.1, read on the forward strand.
CGTTCTACAGTTTATTAGTGACAGTGAAATGACGTCAGTCATTTGAAGCCTTTTTTTTGGGGGGGACAACCACCCCCTTTCTATAGTGGATTTTTAAGCATTCCTTCTGCCTTTAGTTTCTCAAATTTTATGACTTTGTTCCCATTGCTGCTGATTTTAAATTTCGTTTTTTTCCTGTTTTCCACGTCACGGGCTGGGCGCTAATGACCATAGAAGTTTTGCGCCCTAAAACCACAAACAAAAAAAAAGAAAAAAAAAAAACCCGAGAATGAATATAGCTATGTTCAAAATAACAACGGCATTCTTTTTCTGGAGAAATTCTCTATCTGTTTGATATGTCACATGACCACATTCCCATTTGAAATTTTGGAGTTGAATCCAAGATGGCGGCTTTCAAGATGTCCGCCATGTTGGTGGCAAAGCCTATAAAGTTTCCCCCTTCCCGTTCCTCGTGTGTAGGGACTCTGTTTCCTTGTTTGGCACGCCATTTGGATTTCATCAGGGTGTTTCCGGACTTTTGGACCACCCTGTAGTGTAATCCGTTGTAAAAGACTGACCGTACACGCGAGGGTTATCCTTGGATATGGACATTAGGCTCATCTCGCAGTGATACTATACAGGGATTTGTGCGATGTTATAAACAGTATTAGGCAATATCATTGCAAAGACTTCACAGCTTTTGTTGCCCGACATAATAGTTTGCTGCTGTTATGCTTCATATGGGCTGTACAATAAAACACCTAATATCTGTATTAAATGTCGCTTACTCCTTTTCGGGATACTGAACGTATACAGAGAAGGGCAGCACGAATGGTCACAGCTTTGTTTCACCCATGGGAGAATGTTACAGCGGTTTCGAATAAACTGAACCGGCAGGTTCTTGAAGACAGACGTAAACTATCCCGAGAAAGTCTACTAACAAAGTTTCAAGAACGGGTTTTAAATGATGATCCTATCAACTTACTACAATCCCCTACGGATCGCTCGCGTAGGGATCGTGAGGATGAGATTAGAATAACTACTGCAAGCACACAGGCATTCAAACAACCAGACGGCCGCCGTGGCAGAGTGGTTCTACGTGCTTCAGTCTCGAACCGCGCGACCGCTACGCTCGCAGGTTGGAATCCTGTCTCGGACATGGGTGTGTGTGGTGTCCTTAGGTTAGTTAGGTTTAAGTAGTTCTAAGCTCTAGGGGAGTGATGACCTCAGATGTTAAGTCCCATAGTACTCAGAGCCATCAATCACTCATTTTTCCCGCGAACGTTAACGGAACGAGAAGAAACCATAATAAGTGGTACAGTGGGGGAGTACCCTGTGCCATGCACTGCGCTGTGATTTGCAGAGTGTGCATATAGATTTAAGTGTAGAAATAGAAGTCCATGTTTGCAAATACGTCTCTGAAAAACTGTTGCATCTACTATGTGATTCGATATTGGAAGACGCCTGAATGAAGGAATAATTATGTAAAGACTTGAGTAAAAAATGTAAAGGTGTAAAATAATGCGGGCAGTGGTTTATCAGGGCGATTAGTATATTTTTACAAATACAACACTGCAAAAAACCGTTGCAAAGTAGCGGTGTGCGAAGAGTACTGCCGAATAACCGTGCCAGGCATCGTTTCATTCTTGTGAATGCAGTCTTCCGTTTCGTGTTCACTCCTCTTCTGTATCACACAAATTTCGGATTGTCATGTAGAAGTGGCGAGGAAAAATTAAAAATACATAGTGACAAGGAAAGACGAACTTTTGGTAGTATTTAAGAAGCACTGAGGACATACTGCAAATTAGTTAAAAGAACCATAGTATGTTTAGAAAAACTGGTAGTAATTTAGAAGAAAATAACAGATAGTTAGGAACGTATAGAGGAGACGGTCGCCCTCCAGCATCAGTCATTAGAAAGTAGGCCTCGGAATTGCCTCAGTGCTTCGCTTTTCGATTTCTCGTTACAGTTTTTGCATGTAATTTGTCTGTATATGCAGAGTAATTATTTTTGTACTGCATGTACCGAATGTGGTTGGTTGAGTTGAAAGGAGTATACTGGAGTGCACTTGTGTGTGGAACCAGAATAAGATACGAATATTAATAAATTAAAATGAAACTAGGATACTAATAACGATAACACACACACATGGTAGATAGCCAACTTAATGCTACAATGCGTGTTCCGTCAGGCACAATCAGGCCAACTCCTACAGTGTGGCTGCCCGTTCTCAGTAACATAGCCCCTCCTAACCTGCGCCGAGAACACACTCCGGTTAGAGAACACACTCCGGTTAGAGAATTTCAAACAATCGTGACCAACCCTCAATTACAAATCCATGAAGATACTCACGACATCCAAGGAAACCGACTCCGGTCTAGGCATCCTCCACTAAAGACCGCACAGGCGCTGCACCAAACCAACTTTATAATAAATGACCGATGGAAAGAGGAATGGGAGAACAGAACAGCAGTAAACTGCCACAGTATGCCATGCATCTTTAGTAAACCAAAAGGATTTGATTGCCCTCGCAAAGTTTGGTCAACTCTTAATCGCATCAGAACCAACTGTGGGAGATGCGCCGACTCCTTACACAGATGGGGTGAACTTCCTTCGGCCGTTTGCGACTGTGGCGCTGGGAGATAGACCGTCAAACACATCGTGCAGGAATGCCCACTAAGGGCATACGAGGGTGACCCATAGGATTTCCTAATGGCGACCCAAGAGGCAATCGACTATATATTATCTAAGCTGGACGTCTGCTTGTGATTGCTCTTCTGTGAGTGTAAATTTACAATTGACGGTGTCCTTATATACAAACTGTTATTTATTGCTCTGTTTATACATATGTGATTTTTTTAAATCGTGTTGTTTCTGTAATTTTTACTGTGATGTTATGAGCCATACGCTAAATAAAAAATAAATAACTAATAACGATGAATGTCTCTAATAGGCTCGATAATGTGGATCGCTGACTGTGCGCGACCACAAAACCAAAGATACTGTACTGCTGGGTGCTCAGTCGTAGGTAGCTGTCTGTGAGAGAAACACGATGGAGTAGGCAGCTTTTGGGGTGCGGTGTGTGAAGCCACCAAGAGTTAGATTAATTTAGGTATGTCAATATTGTTGAACATGGAAGCAGAAGTCTTCATGGAAATAAGGTATAAAATATTAAATAATTCTGATTTCTGTTTTTGCTAGGGCTTTGGTATAGATGAGTTGGCTGATAATTTGTAATTGTTGAGTAACTCCAGAACATACGTAAACTGTTTTGAGAAAAAGACTAGATAGATATTTCATTTTCGTAATGCTTGTAAGATTTGTTAACAGATATTTATGTTGGATTAACGAAGTTAGATAGTACTCGCTGTTTAAATCTCATTGTTTGTGAATGAGTTTTGGGTAATGTAGCTTCAATTGTCGGACGATTTTGAAAAGCCAAACTTAACTTGCAATATAATTTTGCTATAAAAAAACTGAGTGTTAGTGATTCATCATGATCAGTACCGCCTCCGTGACCAGGTCATGTATTTTTAAAGCAGTTAAATTTTCTTAAATGTTCTCGTTTATCAGCCAAATGAATTTGATGTGCATTTCAATTATTACGGCTTGCATTCCACACTGCTGGGCCTGTAGTTAGCATATTCGTATTTTTTTAGAGAGACCAGAATATATCGCGTTACTCCGTTGCTGATTTAGAGGCAAGACAATTTCTTGTATTTGTTTTTTGAACAGAGCCAGATGATTCAGTGCTTAAGGGGCTGAATGATATTTTGCAGTGACTGTATTTCTTTATTGATATTGGGAGCTGCATTGCCCAATCGATTAGTAAAGTTTTGCAAACAATAAGACAGGGTAAGCACAGCACTTGCACTTACAACACGCTACACGATAATACGAGTTCAGCACTCATTCCACAGTTAAGACTTAATTCAACATAATCCTAAAGTTTATTATTTCACATTTTTATTAAAGAAAGTGAAACCTGGTTGTCAAGGAAGGCCAGATTCAGTTACGACTGTGGATGGGGCCGTAATCAGTTACTATTGGTTTCCTTTTGCAGTTACACACATTTATTTTATATGGTAATTCCAGACTCAGTAATAAATAAAGATATCACACGTCATTAATGAAAGAATAAACAACTGCGTAACTAATAGTGCTTTCAGTGCGTTACAATTTACCAAATGAGCATAAAATACAGACATGGCAAATAATGTTTTAAAAACAAGCTAATGTGATCTCAATTAGAATTTTAAGGCAAGTAACCACAGTCACGGCTGAAGGCCTTTAACGCCAAGAACGGCGATTGTAAAATATTTAACACACACACTGTGAAACAGCAGTGCAAACGGGTGAGAAAAAATGATGGTAAACTTGGTAGAACAACCATTTAAACCTGCTGTAAGGCGAAGAATGGGTATTATATAAAAAAATTTAGAAACATACCATAAACAGCAAATACAACAATAAAACACAAGGGGCAGTCGCAGACGGTGCACTAGGAATCGACCTCTGAGCAGGTCCGGCAAAAAACAATTCGCTTAGTGATGAGATAGACAAGAGTTGCATTCACTTCTCAAGATGGTAACTCAGACTAGTGGCAGTCTAACGAATGACTAATAATAATCTTGCTGGTAGAAGAATTGCAAACCAACTTACAATCAAGAAAGCTGTCAAAAGTACGCACCTTACCGGACAGCAGCGGCAATACGAGGAAACGTACACTGCCGTTACATACACTAACCTCCAGGGCAGGTAACTGGGGCTTTAGCCGCCACCATGCAAGAAAAATTACTGCTGGTTGAACTTAACAAATTGTAACAAACAGAACGCAATAAACAGTAAATAGAAGTCGAGGAAAGCTAATCAGATCCGCCTTCCCCTAGCACTCCACTCGCTGCTCTTCGCCTCCGCAACACTACGAGTAGCAACACGAACCCAAGTCACCGGAGAAACGCAAGATCTCGCAAGGGTGGAGGTTTCTCTACTTGAATCCAAATGCGCTCAACTTAAAGCTTTCAGGATCCGGTTTACGACGAGGTCGTGCACCCTCGTGACCACAGGCCATCGATCCGGCGCTACATGTGCGCCGCCAGCGGTCCCGGCGTGTTCTGGCTCTGCGAGGACCTGGCTCCTCCTGAGTCCCCAACCGAACTGCACACTGACTCGACTACCCCAAAGATAGGGCCACAGTTACTACATATCGATAACCGCTGCTGCTGCCATTAGCGGACAGGCAACGCTTGCGAAACCAGGTGGCGCCAGTCAACACGAGAAGAAGACAAACAACCGCAGCCATGCCAACTAAACGATACGGTCTGGCCTCCAAGAGACGAGAGAAACCTACAAACAGCATTAACGCGAAACGCAGCACGGCTCACAGATGAGTCCCGATTTCATTTGGTGAGAGGTGATGGTAGGGTTCGAGTGTGACACAGACTCAACGAAGCCATGGACCCAAGTTGTCAGCAAGACTTAGTGCAAACAATATCGTGCCATGTCATCAGGTCACAAGTGTTCACAACTGGTTTGAAGAGCGAGTGATTTGGATACTCAGATCGCCCAACAAGAATCCCATTGAACATTTGTGAGACAGAAGTGAGAGATCTGTTCTTGCACAAAATCGTGCATCGGCATCCCTTCTGCAGTTATGGACGGCTGTAGAGCAGCGTGGCTCCATAGAATGAGATTTTCACTCTGCAGCGGAGTGTGCACTGATATGAAACTTCCTGGCAGATTAAAACTGTGTACCGGACCGAGACTCGAATTCGGGACCTTTGCCTTTCGCGGGCAAGTGCTTTAGCATCTGAGCTACCCAAGCACAACTCACACCCCGTCCTCACAGCTTTACTTCCGCCAGTACCTCGTCTCCCAAACTTTACAGAAGTTCTCCTGCGAATCTTGCAGGACTAGCACTCCTGAAAAAGGATATTGCGGAGACATGGCTTAGCCACAGCCTTGTGCCTCGCAGTGCATTCCTAACTTAGTCTGGGCGCTAACGACCATTGTAGTTGTGCGCCCTAAAACCACAAAAAAAAAAAAAATTGCCACAGCCTGGGTGATGTTTCCAGAATGAGATTTTCACTCTGCAGCAGTGTGTGCGCTGATATGAAACTTCCTGGCGGAAGTAAAGCTGTGAGGACGGGGCGTGGGTCGTGTTTGGGTAGCTCAGTTGGTAGAGCACTTGCCCGCGAAAGGCAGAGGTCCTGAGTTCGAGTCTCGGTCCGGCACACAGTTTTAATCTGCCAGGACGTTTCATATCAGCGCACACTCCGGTGCAGAGTGAAAATCTCGTTCTGGAAACATCCCCCAGGTTGTGGCTAAGCCATGTCTCCGCAATATCCTTCCTTTCAGGAGTGTTAGTCCTGCAAGATTCGCAGGAGAGCTTCTGTAAAGTTTGGAAGGTAGGAGACGAGGTACTGGCAGAAGTAAAGCTGTGAGGACGGGGCGTGAGTCGAGCGTGGCACTATATTTATGCGAGGTATTTCCAAGGACTTGTTGTGTCCATGCCTCGTAGAGTTACTGCACTACAAACAAAAGGGGGTCCGACACGATATTTGCGGGGATCTCATGACTTTAGTCAGCTCAGCGTATTGCGAAATACATTTTAAAGGCAACTGTCAGTTCTTTATAGGGCTTGTCAGGAAGGTAGATATCTCAATGGGGTTACGCATTTCTGATCACTATTTCCTTCATTCGAATGATTCTATACCTGTGTTTGTATGTATTTCTAATACACGGTTCTTGCTCAATACCTTCGGGGCTTCAGAAACGACTCAGCGAAAATTGCAAGAAGTAAAGAGGATGCTCAACAGTGGACATAGCATCTCAAGTTCCGGTTCCTGGTACACTCCAGTGTCCAGTTATACACTCCTGGAAATGGAAAAAAGAACACATTGACACCGGTGTGTCAGACCCACCATACTTGCTCCGGACACTGCGAGAGGGCTGTACAAGCAATGATCACACGCACGGCACAGCGGACACACCAGGAACAGCGGTGTTGGCCGTCGAATGGCGCTAGCTGCGCAGCATTTGTGCACCGCCGCCGTCAGTGTCAGCCAGTTTGCCGTGGCATACGGAGCTCCATCGCAGTCTTTAACACTGGTAGCATGCCGCGACAGCGTGGACGTGAACCGTATGTGCAGTTGACGGACTTTGAGCGAGGGCGTATAGTGGGCATGCGGGAGGCCGGGTGGACGTACCGCCGAATTGCTCAACACGTGGGGCGTGAGGTCTCCACAGTACATCGATGTTGTCGCCAGTGGTCGGCGGAAGGTGCACGTGCCCGTCGACCTGGGACCGGACCGCAGCGACGCACGGATGCACGCCAAGACCGTAGGATCCTACGCAGTGCCGTAGGGGACCGCACCGCCACTTCCCAACAAATTAGGGACACTGTTGCTCCTGGGGTATCGGCGAGGACCATTCGCAACCGTCTCCATGAAGCTGGGCTACGGTCCCGCACACCGTTAGGCCGTCTTCCGCTCACGCCCCAACATCGTGCAGCCCGCCTCCAGTGGTGTCGCGACAGGCGTGAATGGAGGGACGAATGGAGACGTGTCGTCTTCAGCGATGAGAGTCGCTTCTGCCTTGGTGCCAATGATGGTCGTATGCGTGTTTGGCGCCGTGCAGGTGAGCGCCACAATCAGGACTGCATACGACCGAGGCACACAGGGCCAACACCCGGCATCATGGTGTGGGGAGCGATCTCCTACACTGGCCGTACACCACTGGTGATCGTCGAGGGGACACTGAATAGTGCGCGGTACATCCAAACCGTCATCGAACCCATCGTTCTACCATTCCTAGACCGGCAAGGGAACTTGCTGTTCCAACAGGACAATGCACGTCCGCATGTATCCCGTGCCACCCAACGTGCTCTAGATGGTGTAAGTCAACTACCCTGGCCAGCAAGATCTCCGGATCTGTCCGCCATTGAGCGTGTTTGGGACTGGATGAAGCGTCGTCTCACGCGGTCTGCACGTCCAGCACGAACGCTGGTCCAACTGAGGCGCCAGGTGGAAATGGCATGGCAAGCCGTTCCACAGGACTACATCCAGCATCTCTACGATCGTCTCCATGGGAGAATAGCAGCCTGCATTGCTGCGAAAGGTGGATATACACTGTACTAGTGCGGACATTGTGCATGCTCTGTTGCCTGTGTCTATGTGCCTGTGGTTCTGCCAGTGTGATCATGTGATGTATCTGACCCCAGGAACGTGTCAATAAAGTTTCCCCTTCCTGGGACAATGAATTCACGGTGTTCTTATTTCAATTTCCAGGAGTGTGTTAGGGGAGTAGCATGTCAGAATGTGTGGACAAATGCCGCGCGGGATTAGTCGAGCGGTCTGAAGCGCTGCAGTATGGACTGTGCGGCTGGTCCCAGCGGAGGTTCGAGTCCTCCCTCGGGCATGGCTATGTGTTTTTGTCCTTGGGATAATTTTTAAGCAGTGTGTAAGCTTAGGGACTGATAACCTTAGCAGTTAAGTCCCATAAGACTTCACACACATTTGTGGACAAATCATCAGCTCCCTTATGTTGCGTCGAGTTAGTGCGCACCCAACGACAGGCAGTCCAGTGAACAGTTCCATAAGCGGACTGCTGTCAAGGCTTCCTGGGGCAATACCGAGCGAGGTGGCGCAGTGGTTAGCACACTGGACTCGCATTCCGGAGCGCGACGGTTCAAACCTCACGTCCGGCCATCCTGATATAGCTTTCCTGTGATTTCCCTAAATCGCTTCAGGCAAATGCCGGGATGGTTCCTTTGAAAGAGCACGGCCGACTTCCTTCCCCGTCCTTCACGAATCCGATGAGACCGATGACATCGCAGTTTGGTCTCCTCCTCCAAATCAATCCAACCCTGGGGCAATTCGTGTCAGCGAGTTCTCTGAATCACACGCAGGTACTAACGTTTGCGACGTCACGAAATACTGCCAGTATTGAGCAGCTGTAACGCTGGTCAAATAGTTGGAGAGACACTCTACCCACTGACGTTTGTCTGTTCTCTGTATATCTTGTAGTTTATCCACAGTTAACTTCTGAAACACTGGAGGTCATAGGCGCTTGTCGTCTCCTGTAATCTGAGGCACAGAATTCTCTTGCAGGCTGACGGGAAAGTATGGCTATTCTTTGGCACGCCGGTGATTTCGGCGTCGACCTACACTCAAAGTGGATGTGAAGCTCTACAGAACATTGCCGTCCCTTCCTGATACAGACTTTATTGCTCACCAGAGAGACATTCTATCGCCTGAATTTCGATACCTATGTTGTTATGATCTTCAGTCCAGTCAGTTGTTTGATGCAGCTCTCCATGCTACTCTATCCTGTGCAAGCTCCATCGCTTCCCGCGCCCGGGTTCGATTCCTGGCGGGCTCAGGGATTTTCTCTGCCTCGTGATGACTCGCTGTTGTGAGATGTCCTTAGGTTAGTTAGGTTTAAGTAGTTCTAAGTTCTAGGGGACTGATGACCACAGATGTTAAGTCCCATAGTGCTCAGAGCCATTTGAACCATTTTTTGCAAGCTCCTTCATCTCCGAGTACTACTGCAACCTACATCCTTCTGAATCTGCTTAGTGCATTCATCTCTGGGTCTTCCTCTACGATTTTTACCCTCCACGCTGCCCTCCAATACTAAATCGGTGATCCCTTGATGCCTCAGAACATGTTCTACCAACCGATCCCTACTTCGTCAAGTTGTGCCACAAATTTCTTTTCTCCCCAATTCTATTCAGTACCTCTTCATTACTTAAGTGATACACCCATCTGATCCTCAGTATTCTTCTGTAGCACCACATTTAGAAAGCTTCTAATATCGTCTTATCTAAACTATTTATCGTCCGTGTTTCACTTCCATACATGGCTACTCTCCATACAAATACTTTCAGAAACGACTTCCTGACACTTAAATCTACACTCGATGTTAACAAATTTCTCTTCTTCAGAAATGCTTTCCTTCTTGCCATTGCCATCCTACATTTTATATCCTCTCTCTACTTCGACCATTATCAGTTATTTTGGTCCTCAAATACAAAACTCGTTTACTACCTTAAATGCCTCATTTCCTAATCTAATTCCCTCAGCATCACCCGTTTTAATTCGACTACATTCCTTTATCTTCGTTTTGCTTTTGTTGATGTTCATCTTATATCCTCCTTTCAAGACACTGTCCATTCCGTTCAATTGCTCTTCCAGGTCCTTTGCTATCTCTGACAGAATTACAATTTCATCGGTAAACCTCATTTATTTCGTCTCCATGGATTTTAATTCCTATTTTCTTCTGTTTCCTTTACTGCTTGTTCAATATACAGATTGAATAACATCGGGGATAGGCTACAATCTTGTCTCACTCCCTTCCCAACCACTGCTTCCCTTTCATGCCCCTCGACTCCTATAGCTGCCATCTGGTTTCTGTACAAATTGTAAATAGCCTTTCGCTCCCTGTATTTGACCCCTGTCGCCTTCAGAGTTTGAAATAGAGTATTACAGTCATCATTGTCAAAAGCTTTTTCTAATTCTACAAATGCCAGGAAGGTAGGTTTACCTTTCCTTAATCTGTCTTCTAAGATCAGTCGTAGGGTCAGTATTGCCTCACTTGTTCCAACATTCCTACGGAATCCAAACTGATCTTCCTCGGTACGTACTGCCAGCATAAAATTAACAGTCTGCAATATAGATGCTCAACATACGTCCCCAGTTTCCACAAAGATGACTCGGTCTCCTACTGTATAACTTACTGTTAATGAGAAGTTGCCAACTTTCCGAATGAGCTAAGTCTACAGCGGAGTAAATCAGGTGAAAATTGACCTCCCGACACTCTCGAAGATAGGTGCATGTTGGGCCAACATCGTGTACGTGGTCAGCCTCAAACACATTCCATCTGTGGATAAGACGTCCATGTTAGTTGGGCGTGATTTTAGTATCATCTTATGAGCTCTCCAACAAACTATGTTGTCGTACCCACACAGAGCACTATTCTCCCCTGAATTATGTCAAGCCTCCCACCCCACTTTCGGCGTGTGGCAGATGGAGTGATATTCTGAAGGAAATGGTTGTCACAGGAGTGTGGGGCGTCACAACGCCGAAGCTTTTGAGATCCCAAAGACGTCTAGTGCGACCACAGACCGCCATCTAGTGCTCAAGTAAGACCGCATACAGTTGGAGCGTTTCGCGTCATTGGCCAGGAGGCCCCTTATGGGGCAGGTCTGGCCGCCTTGGTGCATGTCTTATTACATTCGACGCCACATTGGGCGACCTGCGCGCCGGATGGCGATGAAATGATGAAGAAGACAACTCAACACCCAGTCCCTGCGCGGAGCCGGGAATCGAACCCGAACCCCTTAGAACGGCAGTCTGTCACGCTGACCATTCAGCTATCGGGCGGACTTCAGTTGGAGAATCATAGAACGACTGTAGTAGACATTTAACATCATGGTGGTGCCCTCTGTTGCTGTGTCTATCTTCAACTCATCTATGGATCGATTAAGCAACACTTGTAAAGGGGAAATTCCATTTTATGCTCTAGAAAAGAGAGGGAAACTGAGTCAAGGTAAGGTCGAAAAGATGTCCACTTCAAGAGATGGGACCTTTTCAACCTCGATGGTGGTGGAACACAGTACAACAGGTAGTTGCAGAGCTACGAAATCACTAGTGCGCTTGTTTATTAGCTCAATGTGTCATCTACATATACATTGATACTCCGCAAGCCACCCAACGGTGTGTGGCGGAGGGCACTTTACGTGCCACTGTCATTACCTCCCTTTCCTGTTCCAGTCGCGTATGGTTCGCGGGAAGAACGACTGTCTGAAAGCCTCCGTGCGCGCTCTAATCTCTCTAATTTTACATTCGTAATCTCCTCGGGAGGTATAAGTAGGGGGAAGCAATATATTCGATACCTCATCCAGAAGCGCACCCTCTCGAAACCTGGCGAGCAAGCTACACCGCGATGCAGAGCGCCTCTCTTGCAGAGTCTGCCACTTGAGTTTATTAAACATCTCCGTAACGCTATCACGGTTACCAAATAACCCTGTGACGAAACGCGCCGCTCTTCTTTGGATCTTCTCTATCTCCTCCGTCAGACCGATCTGGTACGGATCCCACACTGACGAGCAATACTCAAGTATAGGTCGAACGAGTGTTTTGTAAGCCACCTCCTTTGTTGATGGACTACATTTTCTAAGCACTCTCCCAATGAATCTCAACCTGGTACCCGCCTTACCAACAATTAATTTTATATGATCATTCCATTTCAAATCGTTCCGCACGCATACTCCCAGATATTTTACAGAAGTAACTGCTACCAGTGTTTGTTCCGCTATCATATAATCATACAATAAAGGATCCTTCTTTCTATGTATTCGCAATACATTACATTTGTCTATGTTAAGGGTCAGTTGCCACTCCCTGCACCAAGTGCCTATCCGCTGCAGATCTTCCTGCATTTGGCTACAATTTTCTAATGCTGCAACTTCTCTGTATGCTACAGCATCATCCGCGAAAAGCCGCATGGAACTTCCGACACTATCTACTAAGTCATTTATATATATTGTGAAAAGCAATGGTCCCATAACACTCCCCTGTGGCACGCCAGAGGTTACTTTAACGTCTGTAGACGTCTCTCCATTGATAACAACATGCTATGTTCAATCCCGGGGAAGGAATCTCATGCTAATTCAGTCCTAGGCTGTTAAGGATACTGGCTTGTGATATTCTTCACGGGTTTGCAGCCGGATCATGTCGTCGTCCAGTCACACATTTCGGCGGACCAGCTGGCCGCCATCTTCAGGTGCGTTAATGCTCGTGCACTGCGTCGCCAGAACTGTTTATGAAATTCCGTATCACTGTGGAAAGAAGTTGAACTCTGGATTTATTTAAACAATTTTTTATGAATTTACTGTATTTACTAGCGATTCATCAAGAACATACATATTTTATAACAGTATATGAGCGTGGAAGTAGTTGCCAGGGAGTAACTGATGAAATCAAAATGAAATTGCTTTTAAAAAATGTGAATTTTATTCCTAAAAGTTTTTTTTAAAACAGATTTTAAATTATAAGCAGAAAGCGCCCTCTAAATATCAGGTTACAATTTATTCAGAGGCAGAATGAAACAAATTTTTGAGTGTATGAGCTTTCGGGCTGAGAACCTTGCCGCTCCCTTTTGACACGGCCGTAGTCACGACCGCTCACAACAACCTCTGAAAGACTACACTGGTGCGAATCTGCAACACACCAGATTACCTTAAAGTTTTAACAATTCACACAAGTACACAAACTATGCACCCCATAGGAGGGATGGAAACGGTACAAAACACTATCAATTAAAAGATTAACTTGCCACCGAAGGTGCAACTTGATTTTAACTTCTAAGAAAAGTCTTACAGTGGAAGGGTGGCAACTTTATATACTAAAATGATCATTTAAATAAAAGCCCATGAAATGCAATCTTAGCCTACATAAAATTATACAAAGCTGGCCAAACATGCTCTACAGCACGCATATACCGCCTCTCAAGATGATAGGCAAGCTAAAAACATATTTCGGGAATTAGGCCGTTACACTTCCAGAAATAAATTCGTTAACACACCGAATCCGACAAACATGATAGAGGGACCTATTAACGTACGGCATATTGACAGGGAGATTACCGAACAACCCGAACCGCAGGTTGCTCTAACCAGCCCCTACTCCAAAAGGGAAAAACGGACCACGGACCACCCAACTTATAAATAACCACCTTCCCGCGGATGGGCAAACGGAGAAGAATAGTGGGATGACCCCAAAACAAAGCGGCTGGTGACCTCACCAAGAAAACAAGTAGAATTTAACAAGTAAATGAAACAACATACGACCAATCACTGCCGGTCGTGGTGGCCGTGCGGTTCTAGCGCTGCAGTCCGGAACCGCGGGGCTGCTACGGTCTCAGGTTCGAATCTTGCCTCGGGCATGGATGTGTGTGATGTCCTTAGGTTAGTTAGGTTTAAGTAGTTCTAAGTTCTAGGGGACTGATGACCTAAGATGTTAAGTCCCATAGTGCTCAGAACCATTTGAACCATTTGATCAATCACCTAACTTCTAATGAACTACGATTTCTGGCGAAGACCTGGCGCAGCACCCCCAAAACGCTCTCCCGAACCGTCAGCTGCCAGCCGTTTCAACGGACGCAGGAAGGCACGCCGATCTCCCGTCTCACGGCGTCGCAGCTCGCCCCGGCCAGTCCGATGTCGTCGGTTGACTCCTGTTGCTCTCGTGTCGGCCGCGAAGCCACTACCCCTCGCTATACGGCGCGGCCCACTGGACTCACGTGGCGACCTCACATGCGCCGACGCTCAAGGCGGACCAGTCATCTCGTGTCTCAGTGCGCGACCGACCAACCGATCGATCCAACCGCCAATGACCATTGTCTGAGCAAACTCGAGCAGACTGGCGGCCTAACGCACAGACTCAGATGCAGGAACTAAGCCCCGACCGGGCGACCACTCGCTGAGTTCTCTCACTGCGCCTCAAATTCCGACGAGAGACAGACTAGCAAGCTGGGGACGGGAGAGTGACCCCAGATTGATCCCAGGCTCACCCAGACTGACCAACTGGCCTGGCTCATAGCGCCCCTTAAATGCACGTGGACAGGCAACTTTTCCCCTTTCCCACCAGAGGGAGACACCAAAGGTGCGACTGCCACAGCGGCGCCACCGCCAGAAGCGAAGGGCGACTGCTTCACACAATGCGCTGAGGCGCACTCTTAGCAATTTTTACCACGGCTCAGAAGTATATTGGTCAAACTATTCGAACTATTCAGGACTGGTGTGGGGAACATCATCGGCACACTCGGTTGTTCCAGCCTGAGAAGTCGGCAGTGGCGGAACACTGCCGTAACGAAGGACACAGAATTATGTATGTCAAGACATGATAGATCTCACCCGCTTCTCGCTATTGGTAATGTGTTCTTGGGGAATGCATTGAAATTATATTATCAAGTAATATTATTAACAGGCATAAAGGTTTTCCTCTAAGTAAGACATGGAATCCGACATTAAACAACAACGGTCTTCTTTTCGATCATTGGATTCTTCCAGCTAGTGCTGTTGCGACTTATCGTTTCTGCCGTCTTCTCCCACCGGCGTGCTGCGTGTCTACTTGCCTCCAGGAGGCGCTGCCCATCATCTCCCACATGCTCGGTGCTCTGTCCGTGGTGTATAAAGGCTTCCGTCGTTGTGGCTGAATTCAGTTCTGGGGAGGCAGTGCACGAGCATTAACTCACCTGAAGATGGTGGCCAGCTGGTCCGCCGAAATATTGTGTCCGGACGACGACGTGATCCGGCTGTGAACCCGGGGAGAATATCAGCAGTTATTACGCCAGGGAAGTCTACGAAGTCGTAGTGGGTTGTGCTGTGAAATTTGAGTGTGTTTAAGGAGGCTTCCCGTATCCACCTCGTCACGTGTTGGCCTGGGTTACTCATTCTGTAAATAAAAAAACCTTAGGTTTCAAGACATACTTTTATTGAATCTCTTATTTATTATGTCAGTGAACTTAAAAAAAAAATTTCAAGACATCAAAAGAATGCGATAACTGAATTAACAGTATTAGATGAGAAGTTTTGTAAGCAAAAATATTCTTAAATTGAATAAAAAATTTTAATGTTTATTTCCTCTCTCTTTAATTTTGGGCGTGTTAACCACTGACAGTTCTGATGGCTACTTTTATTTTCTGATTCGGCCGGACGCGGTGGTCTAGCGGTTCTAGGCGCTCAGTCCGGAACCGCGCGACTACTACGGTCGCAGGTTCGAATCCTGCCTCGGGCATGGATGTGTGTGATGTCCTTAGGTTAGTTAGGTTTAACTAGTTCTAAGTTCTAGGGGACTGATGACCACAGATGTTAAGTCCCATAGTGCTCAGAGCCATTTGAACCATTTTTTTTTTCTGATTAAAAAATGGCACTTTTAGAATATTCCCCCTCTTGTGGATGCCTAAGCAGCAGGTACTTACAATTGAACAGGGTGTCAACTACACAGGCACGCCTGTGTCCGCTGGATGTGGGTGGTGACGAGACTGGCTGTGTGTGTTCCAGACCGCTGGCCGCGCGCGTGCAGTGAGTGACAGAGAGAGAGCCAGCCAGCCAGAGAGGAGGCACCCCAGCAGCATGTGGCCCGCCCCCGCGCTCTCCGCCCTCGCCGCCTCCGCCTGCCTGGTGCTGATCGCCTCCAGGCACAGCAGCTTCGTCGACTCGGCGCCCGTCGACGAGCCGCCTCGTCAGCAGTCGCAGCCCCTCTCCGGTAAGCGCTGGACGCCTCTGCATGGGTTGGGTCAGCCTGTATACAGCGCGCGCCATCGCATTTCACTTCTTAACACTGCTACTCATAGCAACAAAGGAATGAACCCCCAGAAATACCAGGTGTGTGACATAAGGAGGAGACTGGCAACGCCGCGAGCGATCTGGCAACGCCGCAAGCAATCTGGCAACGCTGTCTCCTTCTACTTGGGCAGACCAATGTGTTCACCCCTTCCAGAAGCTTAAGCCAGGTCTACACATATTATTTTGTCGTCAGTCTTGTGTGCTCATGCAAAGTTGGCAACAAGACTGACGCAAATCATGCAGCTGCAGGGTGACGATTACCGAACTTGAAACGTGGGGCTTAGGGAAAGCAGGAAAGGTGTGAACGGGGCCTAATCACGTACCATCGGCTGCACAGAAGACACGTACACTTTATTTTTAAGAAACGAAATGCTCAACAATCATTTTTAAAAGATTTTGCAGCACTGGCAGCTGAAAGCCACCGAGCGAGGTGGCGCAGTGTTTAGACACTGGACTTGCATTCGGGAGGACGACGGTTCAATCCCGCGTCCGGCCATCCTGATTTAGGTTTTCCGTGATTTCCCTAAATCACTCCAGGCAAATGCCGGGATGGTTCCTCTGAAAGGGCACGGCCGACTTCCTTCCCCATCCTTCCCTAATCCGATGAGACCGATGACCACGCTGTCTGGTCTCCTTCCCCAAAACCAACCAACCAACCAGCTGAAAGCCTTCTTAGAGGAATTGCAAGTTGTTGTTGGCTGAAGGCCACAAAGAATCCTATACACAATCAATCGCTGAAGGCCTGATTAAGAAGATTGAAAACCACTCGTGGGCTGAAGGCCACAAGCAATTTCATAATACACAAGGGCTGAAAACCTGAATTACAAGTAAACAAGGCAGTTGCATGTTAAAATACTAAAACTTTTTCTAAAAAATCTTAACAAACTGTAACACGTTATAGTGACGGCTGAGGCCTCACTAAAACAGGATTGAAAATTATTTGTCAGCTGAAGGCAACAAGCAGTGTTATAAACAAATAACGGCTAAAGGCCGGAATTACAAGTGGGGAAGCCAATAACATGTGAAAACATTAAATTTTAAACAATTATGATAATTTGCCCAAATGAGCTGGAGTGATCCACAGACAGTGCTCCCTGAATCGACTTGAGGAAGGTGACTACAGCTGTGTAAGCGGTGAGACAGGCAGCCAAGAGTTGTACTCATGTAACAGGATGGCAACTCACACTATGGGTAGCTTAAGCGCCGACCGACCGACTAACCAATCCGCCTAACGTCCGATCACCGTTACAACGATGAAATATTTTCAGGCAAGGGCAAAGAGACAGACAGCACTACGTCTTCAGAAAACACCTGTGGTCGAAGGAAACACTAGAAACAAGGTAGGCCTCAAAAAAACATATGCACAGTACAATACACAAGGCTGTCGAACTACACGCCGTGTCGGACAGCATCAACACGACAAGGAAAGGTAAACTGCCAGAGAAGTACGCTAACCTCCACGGCAGGTAACTGGGGCGTTAATGGCTACAAGGCAGCAAATACCAGTGGTTGCACTTCACTCATAAGAATAATACTAAATCCAAACTAACACCAAGGAGTAGAAGGCGGCTAATAACTTCCGCCAACCTGACAGACTCCACTTGTTGCAGCTGGTCTTACTGACCCGGGGAGCAGCAACACACAAACCACAGCGAGATCTCAAACACTGGAGGTTTCAGTACTGGAAACAGTTCAAACGCCCTGGGTTGAGTCGTCGCCACAGTCCCTCAATCCAACAGTGCCTGCACGTCGCCAGCAGTCCAGGCCTGCCCACGCGCTACTCCATCTGAACCCAACTGCTGACAGCAGAATGCAGGCATCATTTAAATAACTGGACATTAAGAACCACACAAGATGGATTGGCGAAGACAATATCTGAAACAATACTAAACCTCACACACTGAAAAAGAAGAGTGAAATTATAATGAAATTGAGAGCTTCAGCTGCTTACAGGCGTTGATAAATATCGGGGACAGTTGAAAATGAGTGTGGTGATCAGGGGCACTACAAATATTAGTGTGTGGGCAGAAAGTTGAAAAGTTTGGGTCACAGGGACCGTACCAGTGATAAGTCCCTGTAGTCGCACTATCCTCTCTGTCCTCGGTGACTCAGTCGGATAGAGCGTCTGCCACATAAGCAGGAGGTCCCAGGTTCGAGTCCCAGTCGGGGCACACATTTTTCAACTGTCCCCGTTGATATTTATCAACGCCTGTAAGCAGCTAAAGGTCTGGATTGTAATTTCATTCTTCGTGAGCTGCAAATCAGCTGTACAGATACCACAACCAACGGTCGTCCCCACTCAAGTCAGGCATGGAAAAGATCCCAGTATAAATCGTCAACTGATAACTTATTGCCATGAGGGCACTTTGACCGGCGGACACACACACACACACACACACACACACACACACACACACACAGGTGAAATTTGGACTACTCGAATATCATGATATCATGGCCCATTCAACTAAAACTCGCTGAATGCGGTCCTTGACGTGGTCGTGCACTCTCGCGACCACATCCTTCCGTCGGACAGTGCATGTGTGTCGACAGCGGTCGTTGAGTACTGGCTGTCCGGCCCTCACTGCTGCTCCGTCCCAACTCAACTCCCCAGACACAGGACTACCCGGAAATACTAGAGGCCGCTCCAAAGATGGAACCACAGTACGCGCTATCGATAAGCGCTGCTGCTGCCACTCACGGACAGACAAGGCGGATAAACGTAGTGGCGCCAGTGAGCACACTAAGAAAACATGACACCACTATCGCTATTACAAGACCCCAAGCTATGAACGGCATCAACGCGAGCCGCACGCGCATCAGAACTGTATGAAATAAAATCGTCGTAACTTCTGAACGGTTTGCGTTAGCACGCTAAAGTGAACGGTTGGCCGCGGGGAATGGTGGGAACTAGTCTGCTCTGTATGGTTTGGTTTAGCGACGAAGTCCACTTTCATTTGGATGAGTTCGTCAATATGCAAAATTGGTGCATTTGCGGGACTGAGAATCTGCAGTTCCCGATCGACAACTCTCTTCACCCTCAACGAGTGACTGTGTTCAGTGCAATGTTCGGTCACGGAATTACCGCTGCGACAATCCTTGATGACAACAGTGACTACCGAGCGTTACATGAAGGTTTTGGAACATAATTTCATCCCCATGATCCAAAGTGGCCCTGATTTCGACAAGGTGTGGTTCATGCAAGACAGAGCTCAACCCCATGGAAGCAGGAGAGAGTTTGATGTCCTGGAGGAGCATACTGGCTCTGGTCATAGGCTTCGATTGAGCATGGGCCTCGACTGACCGCCATATTCTCTGGATCTGAACACAAGCGACTCTTTTTTGTGGGGTTGTATCAACGAAGGTGTACAGCAATAACTCCAAAACCGTTGCTGGGCGGAAAACAGCCATTCAAGAGGTCATCGACAGCATTGATAGTCGGACACTTCAGCGGGTCATGCAGAAATTCGCTGTTCGTCTGCGCCACATCATCGATAATGATGGCAGGCATATCGAACATGTCATAAACTAAATCCGAATATCTGCAGTGACGTTTACATGTTGAATCATGTGTTTGTATCCAGTTTAGGTTTTTTTCATATAGTTCAATAAATTGTCACCCTGTACGCTATTCATATTTCCACCTGGTCTTTTTCTCAGTCGTTCCAAAACAGTCATGGAGGAAGAACTGCAGGTGACGACGATTGCGCTATGTGCTCTTAAACTGAAGAAGAAAACAGTCCACACCCCATTCAAGATGTACCTGGGTTAGGTTACTGAACAGAGGGAATATTTACCACGTGAATTTTCTCCGAGAGCTACAGCGGGAACAAGATGATTGGTGCACCTATTTGCCTATGGTCTCAGAAAGTTATTGTAAACTGTTAACGCTTCTGACACCACACACTGAAAAAGGAGAGTGAAATTATAATGAAATCCAAACCTTTAGCTGCTTACAGGCGTTGATAAATATCAACAGGGGCATTTGAAAATGAGTATGGTGGGCAGGGGCACTACAACTGTAGTATCGAGGGAGGTGGCGCAGTGGTTAGCACACTGGACTCGCATTCGGGAGGACGACGGTTCAATCCCGCGTCCGGCCATCCTGATTTAGGTTTTCCGTGATTTCCCTAAATCGCTTCAGGCAAATGCCGGGATGGTTCCTTAGAAAGGGCACGGCCGATTTCCTTCCCCATCCTTCCCTAATCCGAGCTTGTGCTCCGTCTCTAATGACCTCGTTGTCGACGGGACGTTAAATACTAATCTCCTCCTCCTCCTCCTCCTCCTCCTCCTCACAAATGTAGTGTGTGGCCAGAAAAACGAAAAGTGTGGGTCTCACGGGGAGCGTGCCAGAGATACGTCCCTGCAGTCGCACTATCCTCTGTGCTCTCGGTGACTCAGTCGGATAGAGCGTCTGCCATGTAAGCAGGTCGTCTCGGCTTCGAGTCCCAGTCAGGCCGCACATTTTTGAACTTTCCCCGTTGATATTTATCAACACCTGTAAACAGCTAAAGGTCTGGATTTAATTATAATTTCATTTTTCGAGAGCTGCAAGATCACCAATGGTATCTGTACAGATACCAGCTTCATGTAGAAAAAGAAGAGTGTCATAAGGATGGCCTTCAGCCCCCGAGAGACACTAACCGCAATATTAAGCCTTTTAGTGACTGGCTGGCGCTACAAACACATTGAATTGCCTAACTTTGTTTGAGAGACGCAATAAGTAATTGTTACTGGCCATGAAAATTAAAAGTGATTTTTGTCACTTAAATACTTTTCATTCCAGCTAAAACCTCTAGCGTTACTGAGAGTAGAATGGCAGCAGAGCAGAGTTAGAGCGATAATAGTGACGTGGGTTTACAGGCATAGACTTGTCGGCAGTTTTGCGTGTACACAAAGCTCGAGCCCACCAGTCTTTTTCCGAATTTGTCAAACTTCATTCAGTTCATGCAAGACTGTCAAATTTCCAACCGCAAGTAACGCTTCATTTAACGAATCTGGCATGATCATGCAAGGATATATACATATATATGGATAGTGCTAATATTAATATTACTGAAATTTTTAGTTCTACACATGCAACTACATTTAGAGGTACATTTTTTTTGCCAGTTCTGAAACAGAAACTCTCCGTGGAATAGAAAAGACAATTTTTTTAAACTAGATTTAAAACTTGATCTGCTACTTTATTTTGTTGGGCAAATGATCAAAGATTTTTTTTGCTGAATAATGTACTCCTTTTTGAGCAACTGACAGCTTCGATAACGGATAGGAAAGGTCATTTTTCCCCTCTAGTGTTGTACGTACGAACATCACTGTTCTTCGCGAACTGAGATGGATTATTTATAACGAATTTCATTAACGAATATATGTACTCTGATGATGCACTTAAAATACCTAACTCCTTGAAAAGGTGCCTACATGACGTCCTTGGGTGAATACCACTAATTTCTCACTGATCTCTTTTGTGCAATCAATACTTTATGTCTAAGTGGTGAGTTACCCCAGAAAACTACTCCATAAGACATTATTGAGTGGAAATATGCAAAGTACGTTAGGAGGCTGATCTGTTTATTACCAAGACTAGCGATTGTACAAAGAGCGAAAGAAGCTGAACTTAGCTGTTTGAGAAGCTCAGTAATATGTTTCTTCCAGTTCAAGTTGTCATCAATGTGAACACCCAAAAATTTGGATAATCTACCGTGTTAACTGAGCCCTATTGATGTGCTACATCAATTATCGGTATGACTCTATTCGGTGTACAGTTTAAGCTCGATACACCCATCGCGTGGAGATGTGTTTGTGTTGTGTATTACGAGAATGGGACAGCGAAATTTAGAGCAATATTATGCAACCAAATTTTGTGTTAAACTTGAAAATTCTGTGAGTGTGGCCTTTGATAACTTGCAACAGCCCTGTTGGGGAACATTCCTTATCTGTAGCACAAGTTTATCGATGGCGCAAATCGTTTTTGAAAGGCCGAGAACACGTTGAAGATGAATCTCGCTCAGCGAGACCTTCAATTTCAAAAACCGACAAAACGTCAACGTGTGCGTGCTCTTTCGAGGTCAGACTGACGTTTAACAATTAAGATGATGGTTGACCTGTTAAAGACTTCCATCGTACATCAAATTTTGACCGAAGATTTGCACATGAGAGAGGTTTGTGACCAAATGGCCAAAATCGTGCCGAAAAACCTCAGGGCTGAGCAGAAAGACAATAGAAGAAACGTGTGTGTTTATATTCTTGAAAGGATTACCAACGACCACGAATAGGTCAGCAGTGTGGTCACAGGTGATGAATCCTGGATTTTTGAGGACGATCCTGAGACGAAGCGGCAAAGTGCGGAGTGGCGCACTGAGACTTCTACTCAACCGAAAAAGGTCGAATGAGCAAATAAAAGATCAAAGTAATGGTGATTTGACTTTTTGACAAGAGTATCGTGCATTAAGGATTTGTTAATCTAGGACAAACTGTCAGTGAAGTTTTTTACAGACATGTCACCTCAAACTGTCAGGAAAAGGATGAATCAAGTGGACTGGATATTGCAAAAGTTGATGCTGGAATCATGACAACCTCCAATGACACGCAGCCACTTTCAACAAGGAATTTTTGATCTCGAAAGGTACTCCTGTTGTTCCTCAACCCCCCCCCCCCATTCGTCAGATCTGAGTGCCTGACACATTTTTCTTTTCCCGAAATTGAAAAGTGGGTTAAACAGACGTCATTTTGGGACTCTGGAGAACATTCAAAAGACTGACCATACCAGTTGAAGCGTTTCAGTGCTGCTGCCAAGACTGGGAACGACGGCTCCGCCGGTGTATAGCTGTCGAATGCAAATACTTTGAAGGGGACAATGTTGCTGTTTGAAAAAAGTAAGAGCTTTGGCAGGCAGAAAATAAGCCTCTCTACTTTTCTCACACACCTCGTGCACTGCACAACACAATTAAGTATCACTTTTTCGAAACCCGGTAATTGTATCCCATTGTGACATAGAAGATTCAAATTTGCTTCAAAGGTGACTGAGAACTTCCTCTGTAATGTTCCATACACGTGGCGCTGTGCGAAGCTCACAGTGGCTCCGCGATGTTTTAAACAGCGAGGTGTCTACACTCGCGCAATAAACAAGGCAGAGCCTAGAAGTTCAGCTGTGTAAGGTGACTTGGTGATGTTACATTGCAACAAATTTCACCACAATTCTACCCAACTCCACCACGGACGTGAGACACCGTGGGACCGTAGTCACACCCCCTCTTATGCACATTTCGCCCCTTCTTGACGCATCTGCAATGGAGGTCAGCGAAACGTCACCCGGCGTTAAAATTCCTATGAGTGGCTGAGAAAGACATTTCAGACTCACCACCGCTCATAACTGACTCGAAAAGTCATGAAAAGTTCTGGTATAGAGGGCGTCAATGATACCACACTACCCTATGAAGTGAAGTGTCGATTTCCACACATTTCGTAATCGAAACTGATATGTTGCAATGCAAAAGCAGCACAACGACGTTCTTGACATGCTTCGACTGTGCTGAAACCCCTCGGACGATGCAGCCCTGTCTGTAGACAGAGAATCTGTGACACAGTCCCAAGCGCCTGCCAGCAGGCAATCCCCCGACATCCCTATTATTCTGCATGCCTGCTGAAAGCGGTTCGGCGGCGCCCTCAGCATTGCTATTCCACGACCCTATACACCACTGTGGCGTTCGCCTAGCGACGGGAGCTTTTAGAACGAGTCCGGTGACCGGTGTCCTGGTGGATGCTGGAGTCCTTCCATTGTGGATCCGACGTGCACAACTGCTCGCCCGTTATGTTGCACACACTCGTAGTTCTCCTGAGCATCCGAATTACCATCTCTTTTTCCCACCGGTGGCAGTTCATCTCCCGCAGTGTCGGCCCAGGTCAGGGCCCACGATTGCAGTTCACACGCGATCCCTTCTCTCCAAACTCAAGTCTTTCCCCTTACCAACTCTACTCAAGTCCCACTTACGTACAGCTCCATGCTGTACACCTCGGGCAAAGCTTTGTCTGGACCTTTTGCATGGCCCTAAGGACTCAGTTAACCCCGCCGCTCTCCGCTATCTCTCGATTCTTGACGTGTTCCGGGACTCTGAAGTTGTTTGCACTGATGGCTCGATGGCTGATGGTCACGTCGGCTTCACCTATGTCCACAGAGGCCATATTGAAGAGAATTCATTGCCAGCTGGCTACAGTGTATTCACTGCAAAGCTTGTGTCCATATCTCGTGCACTTTTGTACTCCTGTTCCTGGTCTGACTCCATAAGCATCTTACAAGCTATCAACCAGTGCTACCCTGGCCATTTTTTGGTAGCGAACATCCAGGAGTCCATCTATGCCCTGAAATGGGACAGTCCTTCAGTGGTGTTTGTGTGGACCCCAGGATACGTCTGAATCCCAGGCAACGAACTTGCTAACAGGCTGGCCCAACAGGCTACGCGGAGATGTGCGTCTGTGAAACTGACCTGCATTCTGTCTTACGCCGCAAGGATTTTCGTCTTTGGGAGACAGAGTGATATAACAGTATGCACAACAAATTTCCTATCATTAAGGTGGCTGCAAATGTGTGGAAGTCTTGCCTGCGGGCTTCTCACAGGCAATCAGTTGTTCTTTGTCGGCTCGACATTGGCCATACGTGGCTAACGCATGGTTACCTTCTCCATCGCGAGGACCCACCTCGGTTTCGCTGTGGCTCCTGAATGACAATCGCCCACCTCTTGCTGGACTGCCCACTTTTAACCGCTCTAAGGCGGGTTTTCAACTTTCCCTGCACTTTACCTTCAGTGTTGGGCGACAATGCCTCAAGAGCCGCGTTAGTCATACAATTTGTTCGTGAGGGTGAGTTTTATCATTTGATCTTAGTTCTATCGCATGGCCTTTGTCCGTCTGTGTCCTCCACCCTAGGGCTTTTAGGGTGGAGGTTTTAATGTGTTGCAGAATGGTCAGCCAGCCATGGCAATCTGCTTTCTTGTTTTTAATCTCTTCTCCCCGTTTCTTGCGTTTCTCTGTAGTTTTCTTGTCATGTTTTGTCCATTATGGTGTTTGTTGTCCTCCTTGTTCTTCCTTTCTCCTTTTACTGTGCCCTATGTCTTCCTTGTTTTCTTCTTTCCCTTGGGTAATTGTTCTATTGGGAACAAGGGACCGATGACCTCGCAGTTTGGTCTCCCCCCCCCCCCCCCATTTTAAATCAACCAACCAACCAACAGCTGCATAGCCCACTTACAAGCACATAGGCATTCTTCAGGGGTTCACTCCACACATTTTAGATAGATCAGCTGTGGTGGACGCGTGGTAATGTGTCAGTGTCACCCGCCACCCACCCCAACCCATCCCCCCCTCCCCTCCTCACCTCCCCACCCCTCCTCACCTCACCTGACCCCTCACCTCCCCTCACCTCCCCACCCCACCTCCCCTCCCCACCTCCCCCCTCCACTCCCCACCTCCCCTCCCCTCCCCACCTCCCCTCTCCTCCCCTCCCCACCTTCCCTCCCCTCCCCCTCCCCTCCCCACCTTCCCTCCCCTCCCCATCCATGATTACGCCACAGGAAGACAGAAAACAGACGGCTGAAAAAGCATAACCACAATTTGCTCCTCTAGATCATGTTCAAAATTAGTCGAAAAAACTGCTGTCGCACATTCAGTGAAGTAGTTGACCTGTGATGTCCTCCGAGAGTGAGTGAACTGTCCTGTGGGTGTCAGCAGTGCCAAAGGTTGTCACGGACCTCGACCTGTTGCTGTTCGCACTTGCCAACTGTCTTTTCCGACTGCGAAATCTGTGGGAATCAACGCCCCAAGGAATAAGGTCGTCTCATTGACGTCCTTGACGCCACCCCTCCTGAGGCCTTTTCGTGTGAATTCTGAGCAGCGCTGTTTTTCGTTTCAGCACTGGGTGTCGCGGTTCTGACCTCCATTGCAGAGGCGTCAAAAGAAGGGGTGAAATGTGTGTAAGAGGGCGTGTGATGGCATTCCCCCACGGTGGCGTTCGGCAGAATTGTGCTGAAGTTTGGCGCCACTGTGACATCATTAACTCACCGTACACCTCACATGAACTTCCAAGCTGTGGCCTTTTTCTCGCACGTGTCGACACCTTTCTGTTCGAAACGTTGCCGAACCCGGGGTTGGTTCAAATGGCTCTGAGCCCTATGGGACTTAACTTCTGAGGTCATCACTGTAACTCAGAACTACTCAAACCAAACTAACCTAAGGACATCACACACACCCATGCTCGAGGCAGGATTCGAACCTCCGACCGTAGCCGTCACGCGGTTCCAAACTGAAGCGCCTAGAGCCGCTCGGCCACATCGGCCGGCGAACCCGATGTTGGCGTCCCACTGCGTCACGTTTCTGCAACGTTACACAAGAATGTTGTAAGCACATTTGAGCCAAATTTCAGACTTCTACGTAGCAATGAGAACTCTGAAGAAGTTACGCTTTAATTCGGACCCGCAATGTATTTTGTACTTGAAAGTAGGCTGTTAAATTGCAAAGTTCAATATTTAATTTACTACTTTACAATTCATTTTGACGCACTGTTCTCGCAGAGTTGCTGAAATTAAGTATCGGCTACAAATAGCTTAGTTGTCTTTGGCGTTGGGCTGAGAATCGTCCAGGTGGTCATCTTTGAGATCTAGGTGAGCCAACCAATCAGGTCACAGTCCGCCTGCAGGGAACACTGCGTCATGGGTTTCAGTGGGCACACTTGTGCTCTACCGTGTTCATGAAACAGTGCTTTCCGCGAGTTCCTGGACGCTGGTGTGATGTAGCATGGAGTGCACACTGTACTAAGAATTCGTCAGTCGCTCACGTCGTAATGATGATACACGCTTAACACTCTTCTTGATCCACGTCACTAAGATGCTGCAACTGTCACGTGCTGCACTGATGTCTCCCATCCGGTTACCGTGTCTTTGTCAGGCGAGTATGTTGGGAGCCTCGATACGAATCTACTTCCCCCCCCCTCCCCCCCATAAGTCTGACTGATTTGATTCGGTTCGCCCCGATTTCTTCTCCTGTGCCAACTTTTCACCCCAGAATAGCACTTGCATACTATGTCCTCAGTTACTTGCTACACTACTGGCCATTAAAATTGCTACACCACGACGATGACGTGCTACAGACGCGAAATTCAATCGACAGCAAGAAGATGCTGTGATCTGCAGATGATTAGCTTTTCAGAGCATTCACACAAGGTTAGCGCCGGTGGCGACACCAACAACGTGCTAACATGAGGAAAGTTTCCAACCGATTTCTCATACACAAACAGCAGTTGACCGGCGTTGCCTGGTGAAACGTTGTTGTGATGCCTCGTGTAAGGAGGAGAAATGCGTACCATCACGTTTCTGACTTTGATAAGGGTCGCATTGTAGCCTATCGCGACTGCGGTTTATCGTATCGCGACATTGCTGCTCGCGTCGGTGGAGGTCCAATGACTGTTAGCACAATATGGAATCGGTGGGTTCAGGAGGGTAATACGGAACGCCGTGCTGGATCGCAACGGCCTCGTATCACTAGCAGTGGAGATGACAGGCATGTTACCCGCATGGCTGTAACGGATCGTGCAGCCACGTCTCGAGCCCTGAGTCAACAGATGGGGACGTTTGCAAGAGAACAACCATCTGCACGAACAGTTCGACGACGTTTCCAGCAGCATGGACTATCAGCTCGGAGACCACGGCTGCGGTTACCCTTGACGCTGCATCACAGACAGTAGCGCCTGCAATGGTGTACTCGACGACGAACCTGGGTGCACGAATGGCAAAACGTCATTTTTTCTGATGAATCCAGGTTCCGTTTACAGCATCATGATTGTCGCATCCGTGTTTGGCGACATCGCGGTGAACGCACATTGGAAGCGTGTATTCGTCATCGCCATACTGGCGCATCACCCGGCGTGATGGTATGGGGTGTTCATTGGTTACACGCGTCGGTCACCTCTTGTTCGCACTGACGGCACTTTGAACAGTGGACTTTACATCAGATTTGTTACGACCTGTGGCTCTACCCTTCATTCGATCCCTGCGAAACCCTACATTTCGGCAGGATAATGCACGACCGCATGTTGCAGGTCCTGTACGGGCCTTTCTAAATACAGAAAATGTTCCGACTGCGGCCCTGGCCAGCACATTCTCCAGATCTCTAACCAACTGAAAACGTCTGGGCAACGGTGGCCAAGCAACTGGCTCGTCACAATACGCCAGTCAGTACTCTTGATGAACTGCGGTATCGTGTTGAAGCTCTACCTGTACACGCCGTCCAAGCTCTATTTGACTCAATGCCCAGGCGTATCAAGGCCGTTATTACGGCCAGAGGTGGTTGTTCTGGGTACTGATTTCTCAGGATCTATGCACCCAAATTGCGTGAAAATGTAATCACATGTCAGTTCTTTTTGAACTTCGTTCTTTCGTCCATCAACTGAAGAATTTCTTCTGTTATATATTTCCACTGAATACTCGTTTATCATCTGCATTTCTTCTTGGTGTAGCAGTTTTAATGGCCAACAGTGTAGATGTATCCCAGTCTCCGTCTTCCTCTACAGTTTTTACCCTCTACAGCTCTCTGCAACATCGTGTAAGTTACTCCGTGATGTACGGCGTCAGAACTGCCTCTCTTGTGCCTATTTCTTTCTTAAGTCAAAGTGATCGTCATCTAACACATCCTCGGATTTCCTTTCTTTTCTTTCGTCCATTATTCTTGTCAGAAACTTGGATGCATGGAGTTTTTAAGCTGATTTTGCGATAATTGTCGCACTTGCCAGCTCATTTGCAATCTTGGGAACTGTGTTGCTGACGTTTTTCCGAAAGTTACATGGTATATCGCCAAACAAATACATTCTACATACCAACGTGAACAATCGTTTTGTTTCACTTTCCTCAATGATTTTAGAAATTCTGATAGAGTGGTATCTATTCCTTACGCCTTCTTTGATTTAAAGTGTTCCAAGGCTCTTCTAAATTCTAATTCTGATTCCCTATCCACTTCTTTTTCTTCCTCTATAAAGTCATCAGATAAGCTCTGCCGCATTACCTGTTTATTTCGTTCCTAACTGACTTGTATTTATGTAAACTTGAAATTTCCCCCAACGTTTTTGAACTTCGTTCTTTCGTCCATCAACTGAAGAATTTCTGCTGTTACTTGCTATTAGTGCACCTAAGTGGTTATACAATAAGTTTAGTCAAACTCCTTATCATTAAACCTTTTGTAAATACTTTACAATTTATATGGTTTGTATTTCCTTCGATTCTGATACGTTTTGACTGTAAGTGCCACGTGTTTTTTGGGCAACAGTAATGCATATGTTATTCTGATCCACTTGCTTTTCTGAGACCAGTTATATGAATTGAAACATTCTTTACACTCATTCTGCTACACAAGCGCTTTTCTATATAAAAGAATTAAGCCGACTTGCGCTCTATAGTTAGGTCAACCATGAGTTCATCTGGTTTGTGTTATTTTGCTACCACGAACTGGTGGAATTTTTCGATTTTCTCATTGCAAGTTACATAAACAACAGTAGTAATGACTACAAGCATTATACTACTTATCTGAGTTCATATTTTTTAGTACATAAAGTGGGTTATTGTGCTGACCAATATCACTGACATGCACTGCTTTGTTCTATAGAAAATTTGTTTCTTCGATGTTTTATAATAGCAATTCGTGTGACTAGGGCCTTCCGTCGTGTAGACAGTTCGCCGGGTGCAAGTCTTTCGATTTGATGCCACTTCGGTGACTTGCGCGGCGTTGGGGATTAAATGATGATGATTAGGACAACACAACAGCCAGACCCTGAGCGGAGAAAATCTCCGACCCAGCCGGGAATCGAACGCGGGCCCTCAGGATTGACATTCTGTCGCGCTGACCACTCAGCTACCGGCGGCGGACTCGATGTTTTATAACTGAGTGTTATTGAGGAAAGTGGTTCCATGTACACATCCGCACTGCACCTGTCTACAAGCCACATTGTTTAACACACTTTTGTGATTGGTGAGATATCTGGTACAATTGGTCATATCCACTTAAATTCATTTTTCCTTTTGCT
The DNA here is from genome assembly GCF_021461395.2 of Schistocerca americana. Taxonomy (NCBI): domain Eukaryota; kingdom Metazoa; phylum Arthropoda; class Insecta; order Orthoptera; family Acrididae; genus Schistocerca; species Schistocerca americana. Next base: position 150,888,909 of record NC_060128.1, read on the forward strand.
GTGCCACTGCAGATGTCTGCGCTATAAAAAGTTAGAATTTACTGCCTACGTAATTTCCTACAAACTTTGTGGACACATCACGTTGCTAAAATTGAATGATGGGTCAAAATATGACGGGGAATATATGACAGGGAATATTTTTCCATTTGGGACATATTAACACTTACTTTCATAGATAATCCAAATCGCGTAGAAACAGAGCAGTAAGAATAACACGAGGGTTGCCCAATAAATAGCTGCGCAAAATCTTTCTTCTCGGAATGTATTTGTTCTTAAGAGTTAGAATTTGTTAGCAATGTCAACATTGTTTTGACAGTACTATTTCTCTACATTGTCTCCATCACGTGGTGTGTCTTACACAAGCGTCGTGTAAGGGGATGTATCCTCTCTTTGCAAAACTATTGTCCTGCCCTCTTCGTCATGTTTTCATTGTATGAATTATGCTATTAACATCTTCAAAAGTTTGCCCGATGAAGAGATTCCTTAAGTGCCCCAAACAAATGGAAAATGTCACACCTGTGCCCCATGGTGGATGCCATAGTGATGTTTAGCTCAGTTTCGGGATGTGTCCCCGGGTTCTGAGACTATCCAGAAACAAATTTAGAAAGGATCAGACGTACCGTTCTGTTCCGCCTCAGAAGTTCCAATGCCGTCTGTTATAAAAGGACGGCTAATAATGCGTTTTCGGTTGGGATTAGGTACCAAAAAAATTTTATTTCTTGTATTACTTTCCATTCATTGAACATGATGCTTTCACTTTATTTTGCATTTCTGTAGAACATCTGTGACTAACCGTACATTTCTTTCCTAATGTCAATATTCTTTCCATGGCCTCGGGGCCTATCATGTAGAGGTGAAATCTCATTTGGACGATTAACTCTAATTTCGTCAGAGGTTAGAGGTCAGCTGTGGAATCCGCACAATAATAACGAGAGATAATGCTGGAAGCTGAAGTAATGAATTAAAATTTGTGCCACGGTCAGGAGTCAAAACCGGGTCGTCTTGCATACTAAGCAGAAATGCTGACCATTAAACCACCGCAGAACTATAGTCAACATTGCTGCACGAACTACCCAAGTCGAATGCCGCCCTCCCCCCCCCCCCTCCCCCCACCCTCACCCCCAAACTTCAATGCATATCTCCACATTTCCCCCACAAATTGTCACTATTGCCAGGGCTCTGCGGCATTGGAATAGCACCCAAGCGTTGGACGTAATGGGGAAGTCCTGTACCACAGGTGACAGTATCGATCTTATCTGCTGACACCGTTACAGCGTGTATTTAAAGCAAACCTCATTTTCATCCTCATAGTGGCATCACTAGCACCACTCTCATGCCATTGGCGCAAAATTGGAATATGCAGCGTGTTTCAGATGTGTAAACACGCCTATCAATTTTCATTAATGTCGCACAACTCTTCCCCGGTCTTACGATACTTTTTCCGTCAGGGTATACAGGGTGTTACAAAAAGGTACGGCCAAACTTTCAGGAAACATTCATCACACACAAATAAAGAAAAGATGTTACGTGGACATGTGTCCGGAAACGCTTAATTTCCATGTTAGAGCTCATTTTAGTTTCGTCCACCTACGCTCAATGGAGCACGTTATCATGATTTCATACGGGATACTCTACCTGTGCTGCTAGAACATGTGCCTTTACAAGTACGACACAACATGTGGTTCATGCACGATGGAGCTCCTGCACATTTTAGTCGAAGTGTTCGTACGCTTCTCAACAACAGATTCGGTGACAGATGAATTGGTAGAGGCGGACCAATTCCATGGCCTCCACGCTCTCCTGACCTCAACCCTCTTGACTTTCATTTATGGGGGCATTTGAAAGCTCTTGTCTACGCAACCCCGGTACACAATGTAGAGACTCTTCGTGCTCGCATTGTGGACGGCTGTGATACAATACGCCATTCTCCAGGGCTGCATCAGCGCATCAGGGATTCCATGTGACGGAGGGTGGATGCATGTATCCTCGCTAACGGAGGACATTTTGAACATTTCCTGTAACAAACTGTTTGAAGTCACGCTGGTACGTACTGTTGCTGTGTGTTTCCATTCCATGATTAATGTGATTGGAAGAGAAGTAATAAAATGAGCTCTAACATGGAAAGTAAGCGTTTCGGGACACATGTCTACATAAGATATTTTCTTTCTTTGTGTGTGAGGAATGTTTCCAGAAAGTTTGGCCGTACCTTTTTGTAACACCCTGTATGTTTTCTGAGAACGTATATGTCGAGAATGGCGTAATGACTTGTAACACTTCAGAGAGAGCTTGACGGCGCTGTCCTTCTCAAGATTAACAAATAAATAAATAAATAAGTACACAAAAATACAACAGTTTTCTAAAACCAATTATTTCTGTTTCAGGTGCAGAAACAGCCGAAGATCAACCGCAAGCGGTAAGTACAGCCACTTGGATTTCAGACTCAGATTTCGAGAGAAAACTTGTAGACGGTAATACGATTCTGTTCAACAGAGTTTGCTTCATTGCAGTGGACTGTCTGGGGTGGACGTGTGCTGACAAATGTTGTCAACACTGCTGAGGCCTGTGTACATGGAACAGGACGATTTTGTTTTGCTATAGACTAGCGAGTGTGGGAGCAAAAATAATAAGATATTACTGGATAACGCATTTTGTATTTAATGTAACATAAAATAAGATCATCTTCAGAATAGTTTCAAGCCGATGTGTTGCATTTGTCTCAAAGTTAGACGTATTTCTGAAGGCGTTTAACTTCAAGTGTTGCACCACGTGGAGCGTTTTTCCTCGACACAAGTCCGCCGGGCGGATTCGTGCCGGGCACCAGGCGCTCCTTCCCGCTCCGGAAAGCCGTGCGTTAGACCGAACGGCTAACCGGGCGGGCAGTATAGAAGTTGATTCGTGTATCGGGTGGGGAGCCATCAGGCGTTAGAGTGTTTGCCAAACACTATGAGGAGACACGTTACGTAGCGTGAGATGCTGGCAGGTCGTTTCAGAAATTTCAGAAACCACGGCGGACGCGACGTATGGCGTGCTGCTTCGTTAAAAGCCTTCTTCGTGAGATTTAACACATAAAATCCAGTGTCAGATTCCGAGCCACGGAAGCGTATAATCTCCGACAAGTGCTGGGCACTCACAGAATGAAGTTCCCAGTCAGACTGCGACCACGAAGCACCGTACAGGCAGCTCCAAGAAAAAGCTGAAATTTTTTGGGACCTTGCGTTTATAGGAATCCTACTCACACTGACTTGTATTTGCAGGCTGCCTGTCGTCACAATCCAGCTCAACGTAAGAGTATCTGTCATCTCGGACTCTGAGAGTTCGTCAGCCAATTGAGCCGATCTCGAAGTCAAATTTCTTCAGAATGTTTGTAGTGAAACACAGATCAAACGTGATGATAAAACCGAGGTGGCATAAAAGTCTTGTGTGTTTTTTTCCTTACCCAGAGAGCATTACGAACAGGGCTGGTTGTATTTTGTGGAAATATGACGTGAAGTGTGTGTTCCGATCACCATCTAAGATCCAGGGCCCTTTTACATTCCGTATATCATGATCTCGGTCTGAGGAAGGCGGATGTCTACTGTACTCAGCTGCCGAGAATTCTTCCGGGATGTATGGCCGTGGTCCATGGAACTCTTCCGTCCCTGACATTTCGTCCAAAGAAACGGTGGGCATCTACATCTACATACATACTCCGCAATCCACCATACGGTGCGTGGCGGAGGGCACCTCGTACCACAACTAGCATCTTCTCTCCCTGTTCCACTCCCAAACAGAACGAGGGAAAAATGACTGCCTATATGCGTCTGTACGAGCCCTAATCTCTCTTATCTTTGTGGTCTTTCAGCGAAATGTAAGTTGGCGGCAGTAAAATTGTACTGCAGTCAGCCTCAAATACTGGTTCTCTAAATTTCCTCAGTAGCGATTCATGAAAAGAACGCCTCCTTTCCTCTAGAGACTCCCACCTGAGTTCCTGAAGCATTTCCGTAACACTCGCGTGATGATCAAACCTACCAGTAACAAATCTAGCAGCCCGCCTCTGAATTGCTTCTATGTCCTCCCTCAATCCGACCTGATAGGGGTCCCAAACGCTCGAGCAATACTCAGGAATAGGTCGTATTAGTGTTTTATAAGCGGTCTCCTTTACAGATGAACCACATCTTCCCCAATATTCAACCAATGAACCGAAGACGACTATCCGCCTTCCCCACAACTGCCATTACATGCTTGTCCCACTTCATATCGCTCTTCAATGTTACGCCCAAATATTTAATCGACGTGACTGTGTCAAGCGCTAAATTACTAATGGAGTATTCAAACATTACGGGATTCTTTTTCCCATTCATCTGTATTAATTTACATTTATCTGTATTTAGAGTTTGCTGCCATTCGTTACACCAGTCACAAATCCTGTCCAAGTCATCTTGCATCCTCCTACAGTCACTCAACGAGGACACCTTCCCGTACACCACAGCATCATCAGCAAACAGCAGCACATTGCTATCCACCCTATCCAAAAGATCATTTATGTAGATAGAAAACAACACCGGACCTACCACACTTCGCTGGGGTTCTCCAGATGATACCCTCACCTCCGATGAACACTCACCAACGAGGAAAACGTACTCGGTTCTTTTACTTAAGAAGTCTTCTAGTCACTCACATACTTGGGAACCAATCCCATATGCTCGTACCTTAGTTAGGAGTCTGCAGTGGGGCACCGAGTCAAACGCTTTCCGGAAGTCAAGGAATATAGCATCCGTCTGATACCCTTCATCCATGGTTCGCAAGATATCATGTGAAAAAAGGGCGAGTTGCGTTTCGCAGGAGCGATGCTTTCTAAAGCCGTGCTGATGCATGGACAGCAACTTCTCTGTCTCAAGGAAATTCATTATATTCGAACTGAGAATATGTTCGAGAATCCTGCAACAAACCGATGTTAAGGATATTGGTCTGTAATTCTGAGGATCCGTCCGTCTACCCTTCTTATATACAGGCGTCACCTGCGCTTCTTTCCAGTCGCTCGGGACTTTACGTCGTGCAAGAGATTGGCGATAAATGCAAGCTAAGTAAGGAGCCAATGCAGTAGAGTACTCTCTGTAAAACCGAATTGGAATCCCATCAGCACATGGCGATTTATTTTTTTTAACCCATTCAGCTGCTTCACAACCCCAGGGACGTCTATCACTATGTCCTCCATACGGGAATCTGTACGAGACTCAAACGGTGGTATGTTTGTACGATCCTCCTGCGTGAAAGATTTCTCAAATGCTAAATGCGGAGGCCATCCTGGTTGTGCTGAGTCTTGCCGACTGACGAGTTGGACTTTTTTTTCGTTTATTGGATTTCGATTCCCCCCAAAGGGCAGCTACTCTTCAGCCTACAGAACTTTTAAAACATAAGAAGATAACAAACAATAAAAGCAGGCGATAAAACGGTGACGTAAATTCCAAGCCGGCGGAAAATTGTGGAAGGTTAACATATAAAAGAAATGGTGGGCGATGATAATAAAATACACAGAAAGCAGAGAGGGAAAATAATAGACAGACAATTAAAAAAACACGACGACAGTCTGGTTTCTGTTCGCAAGAGATATAAAAATCACACCCAGCGACAGTACGATGTCCTTTCGCAAAACTTAGGAAAAGACGCACAACACTTAAGACTCACATGAAATACTGCACTAAAAAGTCGGCAAGAAGATGACACACCACAGGGAAGGGCAGATGAGGGAGGAACCTGGACAGATGAGGGAAAAAAAGGGGGCAGGAGAGGAAAACGAAAGAGGGGGGGGGGGGGGAGCTGACGAAGGGAGAGGACTCAGAAAGGGTGAGAATGGCAGACGCGAGAGGGAATGGGGAAAGGCAGAGGAAGGAAACGCAAAAGCGCTCGGGCCTAAATACCGTGGGAAGTGGGCGTGGTCTGGATTTCACGTGATAGCAGAGATAAACTTTCTCAAGAATAAAATATAACTATCGATCGTAGTACGTCAAAGATAAAAACTACTCATCGATTCTGTAGCGCCACTGTCCAAACGTCGGTGAGTTTCATAGCTTCTACTTTTCTGTTAAAATTATCCCCATGTCTATATATTTCGATGGCTTCTCTATATAGCCGTGGATAATAGTTCGTCATAGTACATAAAACTTCAGTTTCCGAAAGTTTTACCACGTGAGCACCCGACTGAAGAGTGTGTTCCACCGCGGCTGACTTGTCTGTTTTCCCTAGTCGGCAAAGACTTTTATGTTCCTTCAACCATATATTCACAATTCTCTTTGTAGTTTCAATGTAGAACGCCGGCCGGTGTGGCCGAGCGGTTCTAGGCGCTTCAGTCTGGAACCGCACGACCGCTACGGTCGCAGGTTCGAATCCTGCCTCGGGCATGGATGTGTGTGAAGCCCTTAGGTTAGTTCGGTTTAAGTAGTTCTACGTTCTAGGGGACTGATGACCTCAGATGTTAAGTCCCATAGTGCTCAGAGCCATTTGAACCATTCAATGTAGACCCTACCACATGTACACGGAATCTTGTATAGACCACTTGCAGACAGAGGGGGATGTTTATCCTTAACGGAACGAAGTTGTTAGCCTATTTTCTTAGTTGGTCCGAAAATCGGTCGAACGTTATGTTTCCTTATCTCTAACGTACTATGATCGATAATTATATTTTATCCTTGACAAGGTTTATCTCTGCTATCACGTGAAATCCAGACCACGCCCACTTTCCACGGTATGTAGGCACAACCAGGAGCATCCCCGAAAATGCCCAACGTAGCTTTGGACGAAACGTCAGGGATAGAAGAGTTCCACGGACCACGGCCGTACAACCCGGAAGAATTCTGGACAGCTGAAACATCCGGTCGTGAAAGACTTCAATGTATGTCTACTGTGTTCCTTGTAGTTCTGGCATGTCATGTATTGGTGAGACTATCAGGACTGTGGAGGACAGATGTATTAAGCATAAGCGGCACACACGCTTTCAACAGCCGAGCAAACCCGCCACTGCAGAACATTATCTTGGCACCGGTCATCCTATGGGATATAATGACACGGAGATTGTGGCAGAAACTTCTAGCTATTGTGATGGTGAGGAAGCTGTGAAATTAAATTAGCAAGTAACCTTATAAACAGAGTTGGAGCTTTTTCTTTAAATTCTGTATGGAATCCTACTCTCCCCCTCGTTCAAAAACGGAGGGACAGAGTTTGTGCTACCTCATCCATTGATTATTAATTTCACTACCACTAACTTCTGATGTCGGTCGTTTTCTGACGTCGGTCGTTTTCTGACGTCGGTCGTTTTCTGACGTCGGTCGTTTTCTGACGTCGGTCGTTTTCTGACGTCGGTCGTTTTCTGACGTCGGTCGTTTTCTGACGTCGGTCGTTTTCTGACGTCGGTCGTTTTCTGACGTCGGTCGTTTTCTGACGTCGGTCGTTTTCTGACGTCGGTCGTTTTCTGACGTCGGTCGTTTTCTGACGTCGGTCGTTTTCTGATGTCGGTCGTTCCTGTAAGTTATTTGAACAGCTACAGTGCTCCCCTTGGCAAGTATTGGCGCACTAAAGGTATACGGAGAGGTCCTCCTTCCAAGCCTTATTGAAGAACGTGATTCCAAAGTTCGAATTAACTGGCGATTTGGAAATTTCTCCTGGGAGACACCAAAGGTTAATTGCGGCACTGGTTTTTCAAGACATTGCTGTTGTCATGACAATGTGCCATCTTCAAGCAGTGCAGGCCAACCGAATATTCCTTCGCCCAGCATTCAAAAAGTGCTGCGGACAGTTGTGAAATGGTATCTGTAGTGTTGTTCCATGCTGTAGTGGTTGCAATGCTTTTTATTCGTTATTTCTCCTCCATGTGTCCCTACAAATTGAGTCCACAAAGTTCCACTGCCCTACGGTTATTAGTTTTTCATGCAGGCCCTCTCAAACAGAGATAATTTAATTATAACACACTGTATTCTCTCTATACGTCAACACGTCGCTTCCACGTACCTGTAACATATCTGCTGTCCCGGTTGAAATTACACTAGCACTTTCTAATTTGTTCAGCCTCTTTAATAACAGATTCCCGGTATGTAGAAGCGTGGAACAGAATGTTTATTTCATGAAAAAGAATTTTGCGTTCGTTTGTGATACTATGCTCAGCAACTGCCGATTTTCCTACTTGACGATTTTTAATAGAACTGTTCGTGCTCTGATGTATTAGGTAGGTGCATCAGTTCGTAGAGTCTTTGTTTTTGTTGTTGTTATTCTGTTTGCTATCGGTTTATTTATCGGTTGTCATTTTTTATTTGTAGTTCACTGTTGCTACTTGAGTTTACGTAATGTCATTTGGGGATAGTGACTGGAGCTGTGTGAACGCTATAAAATAGGGTGCCAAGTGGAGAAATTGGAACATTGCCGACATACTCTGGGGTTTGATTTCAATAGAGGGGTGATAGGAGCAGCGGTCACCACAGAAACATATGCGCGTGTATAGGGATAATACCATTGAACAGAGCATAGCGAGAACATTGTTTTCTCGTATTAAGAAGGATCGTTTTGACATTAGTGACTCCACACATCCAGCAAGACGTTCGGGACTTGATGAAGATCGTTTAAACGCATCAATTCACAATGATCCATGTCAGCGTATTAGAGAATTGACAAATGTCACGAACTGTGATCATTGCACCGTCGTGCGACATTTGCATACACTGGGGAAAGTTCAAAATTCCGGTGTGTGGGTGCCGCACACTCTAAGCCAAAATCCCAAAAATTAGGGGCTGGCCATACGACCGTCTCTGCTTGCTCGTCAGCAAATGAATGCCCAAAGAAAGCAGCAGCTCCTTGTAGAAAGACCTGCGCGCATCAACAGAAGATAATGTTATGCATCTGTTGGAACAGAGAATTACTTCGCCGACATGTAACCATCACTGCCGACATTTATTGTCAACAACTGAGTAGTCTTGCAGACGCAGTCAAAGAATAACGACCAGCAAGACTGCGTGAGGTAATGCCACTCCACGATAGTGCCCGCCCCCATTCCTGTCGAATGACAAAAAGCGGTGTATACGAGGGGCGTTTGAAACGTCCGTACAAAAATAAAAACTACTTACGTGTTTGGGGTAAACCTTTATTTTCCGATATAGTTTCTTTTTAGACTTACACACTTCGTCCAACGCTTTTCGAATTTGTTGATCGCTTCCGAATAATAGGAATTGTCCAAGCCTGCAAAATAGCTATTAGTTGCTGCAATCACTTCCTCGTTTGAATAAAATCTTCGTCCCGCCAGCCATTTGCTCAAATTCGGGGACAAATAGTAGTCCGAGGGAGCCAAGTCTGGAGAATAGGGGTATGTGAAATGAGTTGGAATACTATTTGCATTAATTTTGCGACCACAACTGTTGAGGTGCTGGTGCATTGTCGTGATAGAAAACGACTTTTCTTCGGTCCAATCGCCGGCGTTTTTTCTTGCAGCTCGGTTTTCAAACGGTCCAATAACGATGAATAATATACACCTGTAATAGTTTTACCTTTTTCCAGATAGTCGATGAGGATTATCCCTTGCGAATCCCAAAAGACAGTCGCCGTAGCCTTTCCAGTCGAAGGACTGGTCTTCGCCTTGTTTGGTACAGATTCTCCCTTGGTAACCCATTGTTTAGATTGTTGTTTGGTCCCAGGAGTATAGTAATGTATTCATGTTTCATCTACAGTGACGAAACGACGCATAAAGTCCTGCTGATTCTTCCTGAACGGCTGCAAACCATCCTTGCAACACTTCACACAATTCCGTTTTTGGTCAGGCCTGAGCAATCGCGGAACCCAGCTTGCGGATACCTCTCTCATGTCCAAATGTTAATGCAAATGTACCCATTCATTCGAGATGCCCACAGCACTAGCAATCTCACGCACCTTAACTCTTCTGTCATCCGTCACCATATCATGGATCTTATCAATGATTTCTGGAGTCGTAACCTCCACAGGGCGTCCAGAACGTTCAGCATCACTTGGGCCCACATGGCCACTCCGAAAGATTTGATACCACTTATAAACTGTTCTAATCGAAGGTGCAGAGACGCTGTAATGTTTATCAAGATTCTCTTTAGTCTCCAGAGGCGTTTTGCCTTTGATAAAGTAATGTTTAATCACCTTTGATAAAGTAATATTTTTTGACAATCACTCGCCTTCCTTGATTCACACAAATGCCAAACACAAAGAAATAGACCAATATGCTGAAGCCGGCCGAAGTGGCCGCGCGGTTCTGGCGCTGCAGTCTGGAACCGCGAGACCGCTACGGTCGCAGGTTCGAATCCTGCCTCGGGCATGAATGTGTGTGATGTCCTTAGGTTAGTTAGGTTTAACTACTTCTAAGTTCTAGGGGACTAATGACCTCAGCAGTTGAGTCCCATAGTGCTCAGAGCCATTTGAACAATATGCTGAAACGGTGTGCGTTCCTTCCGCCGGCCGCTGTCGCCGAGCGGTTCTAGGGGCTTCAATGCGGAACCGCGCTGCTGCTACGGTCGCAGGTTCGAATCCTGCTTCGGGCATGGATGTGTGTGATGTCCTTAGGTTAGTTAGGTTTAAGTAGTTCTAAGTCTAGGGGACTGATGACCTCAGATGTTAAGTCCTGTAGTGCTCAGAGCCATTTGAACCATTTTTCGGTCTTTCCAAAGATGATACTGACTAAATACGACCTCGATACGCACCGGTGGTGCCATCTCACGGACTTTGCACGGACTTTAGCATTTAGATTGGGAACTCGCCTTATTTATCAGATCTTGCGCCCTCTGATTTCCCGTTCTCTGACGAATAATCTTCAAGGAATTTCCTTTCCGGATGAAAGTACGCTCAGAACGCCGCTCGACGGGTTCTTAGCCTCAAAAAAACACGTCATTTCTACAGTCGCGGAATCGGAAAGTTACCCTATCGTCGGCACACTGTTGTAAATAGTGAAGGAGAATGTACGTAGGTTGGAAGTTAAATAGTGGCAACACTGCTATGGAGACACTATGCAATGGAATCTACTATTGTTGCTAATAGCAGACATTGTTGACATACCTACCTTACCTCCGAGCATATGGACTCGCTCGTCCCACGTCACCGGCGTTTGCACAATCGAGGGAAACACAGTCACTTGTGAGCGAGCGGTCTAACGTAGCGGTGTCACTACGTCTTCGAAACAGGAACATCGGAGTTGGATCAAGATTGAATATGCCAGAGGTCGTACAGCACGACAGTGTCATCAAGGTCTTCAAGAGGCGTGCGGGGAATCTGCATTGCCGTACAGAACAGTGGCACGTTGGGTAGAACCCTTCAACGAAGGTCGGCAAACTGTGGCAGACATGTATCATGCAGGCCGTCCTAGCGTCTCTGAAGAAGTGCATGCTGTTTCCGCGTTAGTGGACAGTGATCGACGCCACACGATTCGTGAGCTCGCCCATGAAACCGGATTAGCGCATACCACTGTGCTTCACATCCTGAAGGAACGTCTGGGCATGCGAAGAATTGCATCACGATAGGTTCCGCATGACGTGACGGAAATGCAGAAATGGATGCGTTTATGACGCTGCTCAGACGCACTTGGAGCGCTATGAGCGCGAAGGAGAGGCTTTCTTACGCCGTATCGTAACACTGGATGAGACACGGTCCACATCGTACGAGCCAAAACTGAAACGCCAATCCAACGAATAGCGTCATTATGGATCGCCGCGAAAGTCGAAAGTGCGTCAGAGCCGCAGTAAGGTGAAAGTTACGGTGATTCTCGTGTAGGACTGTGATGGTGTTATCCTAACGCATTACGTTCCTCCACGGCAGAAGGTCAATGCACAGTATTACTGTTCGTTTTTGGAGCATCACTTGCGACCAGCTTTGCGAAAGAAGCGGCGACACATTCTGCGCAATCCACCCATCATTTTGCACGATAATGCGCGGGCGCATACAGAGCAGGCTGTGGCTGCTCTGTTCGGTCGATGGGACTGGGAACTACTGTACCATCCACCATACTCCCCGGACTTAAGTCCTTGTGGCTCCGATTTGATTCCGAAGATGAAGGAACCACTTCGTGGCATTCGTATCAGAACTGTTCCAGAGATTCGACAGGCAGTAGACCGCTCCATTCGCACCATCAACACAACAGGCCCTGCTAACGGTGTGCTACGCCTTCCACATGGCTGGCAACGGGTTCTACACAACGCTCGTGACTACTTTGAAGGACACTAGCAAGTGCAAACATGTAACGCTTTTGTATCGGTAGTGAGTAAATAGTTGCAACTATTTAAGTTCCAACCCTTATTGGTGAACGAAAGTCTCTGTTATGTAAATATGCTTTGTTTATTAAAGTTATGGAAAAAAGCTGCAAACTTACGCATTTACTCAATAGTTGCTTCCGTGCTCAGGAGGAATCTTATAAACTACAGGGAGCCTGAGATCCAGTCAGTCTATAACGGGGCGCAGCGTCTTTTATCTCGTAGAGGGAGCAGAAAATTGGTTTTATTCCTCGTATTCATCGCAACCTGATTATTTTACTATAGGTAGTACTGCAGGAATGGGAGAACAGAATCGATGGCGCGTCGCGACGGTGTCCAATATTTTCAAGTTTTATTTTCTAGCAGAGTGCAGACTGTATATAACGCGTCATCGCGAGAAATTTCGATCTCATTTTAAGTTTTTGTCTGTTGTGACACGTTGACGATAAAAAGTTCAGACAAGAAGAGCACAGGAGCTTTAGAAATGTGGTGGAACAGTACTGTAGATTAGATGGGCAGGTAGAATAGAAAATAAAGAGGTAATGAATTGAGTTCGGGAGAAAGTTATATGTCATAACTTCACTAAAAGAAGGCATTGGTTGACAAGACCCATCTTGGGTATTATACAATACGTGATTCGGTAGCAGGAACGACGACGACGAAAACAAAAACAAAAGCCACAATAATAACGACAACATCCACTACATCGTAGTTTTCACCTGTTTAACCCTTTCACTGCTGTGGCTGTGTATACACGTCCTGCTATATCGTTTCTCCACGTGCAGTGGATGTGTATACGCGAGCCGCAAGGGTATTCCTACAGTGCTATGGACGTCGTAATCCATCCTGAGCCACAGACCTCTCATTGCTGTGGACGTGTTCCCGGTGAATAAAAAAGTTTCAAGCATTTATCATAATCATCAGGCCTAATTGGTTGGTATCATTAAAAAAAAACTTTGTTTCGATGTCCTGAATCAGTTATGAGATACGACAACTGTTATGACCATACGAGTCAGGTTGCGTAAGGAGCTGAATGGACGCGTCGCTCGCGACCGTCCATCGGATTTAAGGGAAATTTACTATCTTTGGCCCGAAAAAAGCATGTTCTTTGAGAATTTTTTTCTCGGGATGTGTTGTAGATATCAATGTCAAATTTGGTCAACATGTTTATCGATATTTCCTCTACAAACAGGATTTTTTTCGGCCGGAAATGTCGAAGAACAAAGGCGAAGTGCCGTCAGAACGGAAAAAAATTTCGATCTAGGTATTCACGCGCGGTATGTCACAGGTCAGCCGGCTCGTCTGAAATCAAAATTGAGTTGACGTTAGCGAAGTATATAAGATTCCTTAGGAGCTGTACCTCGCTTCAGTTATTTGGGCCATAGGAAACAAAATGGCGGACATTTGAAAAAAAAATAGGGTCTTTTCATCGGTTTTTCGACTTCATCGGCCGAATAAAAATATTTACAGTTGATGGATCGGAATAAAAGTGGTACAACTCCCACGCAATTTAGTTAGCTTCGTCGGAAATAAAGAATCATACCAATCGGTTCAGTAGATCTGAAGTTACCATACCGCGCGATAAAAAAAAACGTTATTTCGAGAAAAACGCGTTTGAATGTTTGAGTATACATAAATGCAATATTATGCAACTTACGTTCAATCTGCTATTCCGGGCCAAAGCTAGTCCTTCCTCTTCCTCATGGTGTTCTGCTCAATCAGGGCCATCCTGCGCTGCTCCACAGCCGTACGGCCGGTGACAAGCGGTTTTCGGCCGCTTGAATCCGGTGGTCGTCCGAATGCTTGGCGAACTGCGTCGAATAGTCCCAGAGTGACTTCCATCGTTGTCATGGTCTTCAGAATTGATGAATACCCTTCGTTGAAGCTGCTCACTGCCAGGAAAGTCGCAATCTCCACAGTCTTCGCACCAGAATGCAAATGCTTGGGGGCTAACTTCCAAACACACGCGTTCAAACTTTCATTTGAATTTCGTGTGTTTCCTCCAAAGCACAGGTGCCATAACTCGTCCTCCGAAAGAAAAAAAACTGCTGCGTGAGAAAGGCCGATTTCAGGCAGGTGCATTTCATATTCCACAGCGGATGAAAAAAAAATTTCCGTTCCGTATTCGGAAAAACCGTTTCAGTAGCAGATTCCAAACACTTTCATGGATCCAAAAATGCAATTTTTAAAAAATCGATTTTTTGAACCAAAAGATAGTAAACCTCCCCATAAGTCACAGTAACTTCAGTACGAAGTGAGATATCATTCTGCTCTAAATATGAAGTAAAATTTCGATATATTATCTACATTTCATTCATTGCAATGTGAGAGCTAAAGTCAGCCATACGCAAAGTTTACACAACGCATTTTTACCTCTGCAAAACCTTTAAAATGTCGTCAATATTTCATTTAATTCGATGCAGTGCAGTAAGTATGGCAGATAACGAAAAGAAATTCAGTTCTTTATAGGCGTCAGATTGTTAGGTGTGCAAAAATCAAATATTTTCCACCAAACAGTATCCGAAAAATCGGATGAAAGATTTTTCATATCGGCCGGAGCGCCGTTTCTCAGCACGGGGGACCAGCATTTGGCGGGCAGTGCAGCCGTAACGAAAGCCGCCCTCAGCACAGAAGGGAGGGAGAATGTCTGTAGCAGCGAAAGGGCTAAGTTCGAGGCGATGAACCAGTGTCTCGATTGTTGCTTGGTTACCGGGTCACTCCCATATGTTTTCTCTAGTAGGGAACAGAACATCAGGACACCTTGGTTATGATATTTCTGCAAACCTTGTACATCTGCTGCCCGTTTTTTTCCCTTTTTTTTATTTAAATGTGCCACTCTACATACAAGCTGGACGAAATTGTGTTTTCTAGCCCAAGAGCAAACTTACTATCAAAGTTGGGAGAAGCGATTCCAAAGCTCAAAGAAGAACAAATTAATTTATTTGTAAAGGAAAGAATCCACTCTACAAACGAACGGCGATTGGTTTCCCGGCTTCTGGCCTTAGGATTAAATTACATTCATTAATCTGATGGCGAGATACTTTCCCCCGTTCAGAAATTCATTTAATTAACGGGAAAATGCCATCCGCTTCGCGTCGTTTTCCTCTGCTCCGATTACTCATTAGAGAAAAATGCTCTCCGTCTGTGTGTTTTCTCATTAAACAGAACACAGAAAAGTCTCGTATTACATGTTTGAGATTATCCTGACGTGGTCGGCTATCAAGTTGTGATCGCTGCCAGACGTCCAGGGCGAAAGACAGGAGAAATTACCCAAACTTCTACTGGTTTATGAGTGGCTGTCCACAGAACTGGGTGTGTAGGCGGTCTTCTACATTGGTGGAAATGCTAACTTAGGTTTAGACCACATGACGAAGACGAAACTTGACAAGACCCAAATGCAACAGGGCGAGAGCAACTTACAGTTCATTTGAAATAAATAAGAGCCTCGAGTAATAAAAGTGGAATCTCGTATTCACAGGTCCCGTTGACGTGAGTATCTTCAAAGTAGCGGCGTGGCGGGGGAGGATGGCACCAGAGGGGACAAGAGCAGGTACTTGCCTCTCCCCCCCCCCCTCCCCCTCCTTCACTGGAAACTGGTGTTTATTTATTCGTCACAAAATGGTCATGCTCTGATAGAAGTGGGTGAAGCGCAAACACCAATTATGAAACTTCCTGGCAGATTAAAACTGTGTGCCCGACCGAGACTCGAACTCAGGACCTTTGCCTTTCGCGGGCGTGAGTCGTACTTCGGTGGCTCAATTGGTAGAGCACTTGCCCGCGAAAGGCAAAGGTCCTGAGTACGAGTCTCGGTCGGGCACACAGTTTTAATCTGCCAGGAAGTTTCATATCAGCGCACACTCCGCTGCAGACTGAAAATCTCATTCTGGAAACACCAATTATACTGGATACAACAAGATTTTTTTGTGTCATCTATAAAGTTTGGTTATTGTGGATTGACACAGCTCGAAACTGACCGACTATGTTATTTCAAAAATGTCAGTTTTAGAGTTTCACTTACAGTATAGGTTAATAATGTGGGGGATAATTTCTAGAAGCCGGCCTGTGTGGCAGAGCGGTTTTAGGCGCTTCAGCCTGGAACCGCGCGACCACTACGGTCGCAGGTTCGAATCCTGTCTCGGGCATGGATGTGTGTGATGATGTCCTTAGGTTAGTTAGGTTTAAGTAGTTCTAAGTTCTAGAGGACTGATGACCTCAGCTGTTAAGTCCCATAATACTCAGAGCCAATTTCTAGAAGGCAAACCAAATACGTAAATTTTAAACACTGAAAACAGCTAATAAATTATATACAAAATGAAAGATCCATGTGAATAGATACAGATAAGTTCAAGCTATTTTTATGTTATGTTACGTCAGAACCAATGTTTTTTTTTTTTTTTTTGTCATCAGTCTACTGACTGGTTTGATGCGGCCCGCCACGAATTCCTTTCCTGTGCTAACCTCTTCATCTCAGAGTAGCACTTGCAACCTACGTCCTCAATTATTTGCTTGACGTATTCCAATCTCTGACTTCCTCTACAGTTTTTGCCCTCTACAGCTCCCTCTAGTACCATGGAAGTCATTCCCTCATGTCTTAGCAGATGTCCTATCATACTGTCCCTTCTCCTTATCAGAGTTTTCCACATATTCCTTTCCTCTCCGATTCTGCGTGGAACCTCCTCATTCCTTACCTTATCAGTCCACCTAATTTTCAACACTCGTCTATAGCACCACATCTCAAATGCTTCGATTCTCTTCTGTTCCGGTTTTCCCACAGTCCATTTTTCACTACCATACAATGCTGTACTCCAGACGTACATCCTCAGAAATTTCTTCCTCAAATTAAGGCCGGTATTTGATATTAGTAGACTTCTCTTGGCCAGAAATGCCTTTTTTGCCATAGCGAGTCTGCTTTTGATGTCCTCCTTGCTCCGTCCGTCATTGGTTATTTTACTGCCTTGGTAGCAGAATTCCTTAACTTCATGGACTTCGTGACCATCAATCCTGATGTTAAGTTTCTCGCTGTTCTCATTTCTACTACTTCTCATTACCTTCGTCTTTCTCCGATTTACTCTCAACCATACTGTGTACTCATTAGACTGTTCATTCCGTTCAGCAGATCATTTAATTCTTCTTCACTTTCACTCAGGATAGCAATGTCATCAGCGAATCGTATCATTGATATCCTTTCAACTTGTATTTTAATTCCACTCCTGAACCTTTCTTTTATTTCCATCATTGCTTCCTCGACGTACAGATTGAAGAGTAGGGGCGAAAGGCTACAGCCTTGTCTTACACGCTTCTTAATACGAGCACTTCGTTCTTGATCGTCCACTCTTATTATTCCCTCTTGGTTGTTGTACATATTGTATATGACCCGTCTCTCCCTATAGCTTACCCCTATTTTTTTCAGAATCTCGAACAGCTTGCACCATTTTATATTGTCGAACACTTTTTCCTGGTCGACAAATCCTATGAAAGTGTCTTGATTTTTCTTTAGCCTTGGTTCCATTATTAGCCATAACGTCGTAATTGCCTCTCTCGTCCCTTTACCTTTCCTAAAGCCAAACTGATCGTCACCTAGCGCATTCTCAATTTTCTTTTCCATTATTCTGTATATTATTCTTGTAAGCAGTCGATGCATGAGCTGTTAAGCTGATTGTGCGATAATTCTCGCACTTGTCAGCTCTTGCCGTCTTCGGAATTGTGTGGATGATGCTTTTCCGAAAGTCAGATGGTATGTCGCCAGACTCATATATTCTACACACCAACGTGAATAGTCGTTTTGTTGCCACTTCCCCCAATGATTTTAGAAATTCTGATGGAATATTATCTATCCATTCTGCTTATTTGACCATAAGTCCTCCAAAGCTCTTTTAAATTCCGATTCTAATACTGGATCCCCTATCTCTGCTAAGTCGACTCCTGTTTCTTCTTCTATCACATCAGACAAATCTTCATCCTCATAGAGGCTTTCAATGTATTCTTTCCACCTATCTGCTCTCTCCTCTGCATTTAACAGTGGAATTCCCGTTGCACTCTTAATGTTACCACCGTTGCTTTTAATGTCACCAAAGGTTGTTTTGACTTTCCTGTATGCTGAGTCTGTCCTTCCGACAATCATATCTTTTTCGATTTCTTCACATTTTTCCTGCAGCCATTTCGTCTTAGCTTCCCTGCACTTCCTATTTATTTCATTCCTCAGCGACTTGTATTTCTGTATTCCTGATTTTCCGGAACATGTTTGTACTTCCTCCGTTCATCAATCAACTGAAGTATTTCTTCTGTTACCCATGGTTTCTTCGCAGCTACCTTCTTTGTACCTATGTTTTCCTTCCCAACTTCTGTGATGGCCCTTTTTAGAGATGTCCATTCCTCTTCAACTGTACTGCCTACTGCGCTATTCCTTATTGCTGTATCTATAGCGTTAGAGAACTTCAAACGTATCTCGTCATTTCTTAGTACTTCCGTATCCCACTTCTTTGCGTATTGATTCTTCCTGACTAATGTTTTGAACTTCAGCCTACTCTTCATCACTACTATATTGTGATCTGAGTCTATATCTGCTCCTGGGTACGCCTTACAATCCAGTATCTGATTTCGGAATCTCTGTCTGACCATGATGTAATCTAATTGAAATCTTCCCGTATCTCCCGGCCTTTTCCAAGTATACCTCCTCCTCTTGTGATTCTTGAACAGGGTATTCGCTATTATAAGCTGAAACTTGTTACAGAACTCAATAGCCTTTCTCCTATTTCATTCCTTGTCCCAAGCCCATATTCTCCTGTAACCTTTTCTTCTACTCCTTCCCCTACAACTGCATTCCAGTCGCCCATGACTATTAGATTTTCGTCCCCCTTCACATACTGCATTACCCTTTCAATATCCTCATACACTTTCTCTATCTGTTCATCTTCAGCTTGCGACGTCGTCATGTATACCTGAACTATCGTTGTCGGTGTTGGTCTGCTGTCGATTCTGATTAGAACAACCCGGTCACTGAACTGTTCACAGTGACACACCCTCTGCCCTACCTTCCTATTCATAACGAATCATACACTTGTTATACCATTTTCTGCTGCTGTTGATATTACCCGATACTCATCTGACCAGAAATCCTTGTCTTCCTTCCACTTCACTTCACTGACCCCTGCTATATCTAGATTGAGCCTTTGCATTTCCCTTTTCAGATTTTCTAGTTTCCCTACCACGTTCAAGTTTCTGACATTCCACGTCCCGACTCGTAGAACGCTATCCTTTCGTTGATTATTCAATCTTTTTTCTCATGGTAACCTCCCCCTTGGCAGTCCCCTCCCGGAGATCTGAATGGGGGACTATTCCGGAATCTTTTGCCAATGGAGAGATCATCATGACACTTCTTCAATTACAGGCCACATGTCCTGTGGATACACGTTACGTGTCTTTAATGCAGTGGTTTCCATTGCCTTCTGCATCCTCATGTCGTTGATCATTGCTGATTCTTCCGCCTTTTGGGGCAATTTCCCACCGATAGGACAAGAGAGTGCCCTGAACCTCTATCCGCTCCTCCGCCCTCTTTGACAAGGCCGTTGGCAGAATGCGGCTGACTTCTTACGCCGGAAGTCTTCGGCCGCCAATGCTGATTAATTATCAAAATTTAGGCAGTGGCGGGGATCGAACACGGGACCGAAGACGTTTTGATTATGAATCAAAGAGGCTACCCCTAGACCACGGGTACAATGTTTATTACTTAGATACTAGGTAACAGTTCATAATACGGTTTTAATCTAAAGCAATCGACTGGATTAGATCACGTGCTCATAGTCGATCTCGGATTAATGAAAAGAGCGGTGACTCCAGAATACTGTATCACATTGTGTTATCCACTCTCCGAAAACTCAACTGTTCCTTTATCACAGATCATACAGAATTGTCTAGATGGCGTAAACGGTATAATATCTCAACATACGGCCGTATGGTCAGCACAGTACTTAACGTGAAACATTGTATACATCTTTGGTCGCGTCAGTTGGTATAAGGAAATGCTCAAAAAATTCGACTAAGGAAATGCCAAATCCGTATATCAGGGGAACACTAAAATGTCGTTTCTGCGTATGTCGATATTTGTTCGTCATTATCGGTTCGTAGTAAAATTCAGAGTCGTGCAAAAGACGTGCGACTTGCTTATTCGTAAATAAATATCTCTCCTATTTACGGTGAAATTGCTAGCTAGATAACAGAAGAGGTACATATCCTGTAGCTTATGCTCTTTGTTTCGCGAACTTACTAGCGCAACAACTGCTTCCAAAAGCATTAGCGATGTTGATCCAAGTACATGACACGTTTGTAAATGCCAAAGGTGGTGAGTTCGTTATTCCCAACTCGTATCGATCATGAAGACCGATAACTTCAGATAATGAAATGTAAGGGCGGAAACAGATGCAAATCCTTGTCAGACAGTCGAGGAACAGTCGAACGCTCTTTAGAACTTCGGTCCACCATCCGTGAACATTGGAAGAAGATCGCTAAAGACAAACAAAGCTAACCGATCCATCACATTCAACTTTCTTCTTCAGCAACACATTATAGAAGCGTTTTTTGATCACTTGATCACTGAAGATGAAAAATGGGTCTCGTACCATAATACAGAACCCAAAAGGCAGTGGCTCCCTCCGAAAGCATCGCCACGAGGTACAGCGCACCCAGGTACCACCTCAAAAAGCCGCTATTGTGTGTTTGGTGGGGTGTTGACGGCGTCGCTCATTTTGAAGCGCCGAAAGTTGACAAACTGTGAATGCAGACCTTTCCTAGGAGCGATCGAGTAAGTTAGTTCTTAATGGAAAAGCGCCCAGCGATTATCAACAGAAAAGGGGTCGTTTTGCAACAGCATAATCGAAGACAGCACTGCGGAAGATGGACCGTGGGAAAAAATTGATGAATTGTGGTGGGAGGTATTGCACTCGATATTACGCCATCAGACTTCTATTTGCTCCGGTCGCTGCAACATTTTCTACGTGGCAAAAAATTGGAAAATGTGGATGCTGTCCAAAATGCTATCTGCAGATATTTTTATCGAACCGGCATTGAACATTTGCGCACTAGCTGGTGAAAGAATGCTGATAGCAAGAGTGATTATATCATGTATTAAAAATAAAAATATGTTAACAGTTCATCTATTTGAATGCGTTGTAAAAAAAGTATTTTCAGGTCCACCTAATACATCTTCATAATAGGAGACGAAATCAGGATTTATTCTTACGAGTCTGAAAAAACGTGTCATGCAATCTTTTCTGTTCTGTTGTATATTAATGGTCTGGGAGATAATACTAACCTCGGATCTCCTGCGGGTTTTGCAGTTACTTATAATGAAGTACTGCCTGAAGAGCTGCATAAAATATACCAAGCGAGGTGGCGCAATGGTTAGACACTGGACTCGCATTCGGAAGGACGACGGTTCAATCCCGCGTCCGGCCATCCTGATTTAGGTTTTCCGTGATTTCCCTAAATCGCTCCACGCAAATGCCGGGATGGTTCCTTTCAAAGGGCACGGCCGACTTCCTTCCCCGTCCTTCCCTAATCCGATGAGACCGACGACCTCGCTGTCTGGCTTCCTTCCCCAAAAACAACCAACCAACCTGCATAAAATATTCCCTAAAATCTTGACTAGATTTGAAAGAGGTTGTAACTAACCTCTTTCTACGGCTACGGGTTATTACGTTAGTATTGGGTCGGCACCGACTCCGTGTAACTCACTTGGTTACTTCTTTCTATTGAACTAAATCATAGGCAAATGGTTGTGCGGCACCTGTGAATAAATCGTGTAAGACAGCCGTGTACTTGTTGCGTTCTGTGTAGGTGACATGAAGCGCCTTTGAGTCAACAGAACGTGGCGCTCGGAACTGTGTCCGAATATTTAAAAGAACCAGATACAAAGGGAAATGTTTATTGATTGCGAAATTTAAGTGAGAAGATTAGGGTTGCCGCCGACTCTAACCATACAACTAATCAAAGGTTTGGCCGAGTCGGAAAATAAATTAATTTGATCGTAGACCAAAAACTCATAAAAGTGTATTCTTTGTGATATCGCTCATAGGGGATGCGATGTAATTAATAGTATTGCACGTGCACTGTTCGCGAGAATCAAACATTTAAAATAAAATAGAAAGTGCATGAACATTGTGCATAAGACCAGCTCCCAGCGTCACCTGAAAATAATCTAAAGCATTTGTTTTAAAATAAAGTCTTCCCATGTCGTATCGGCGTCCTGTTCTTGTTCTATTAGCTGGAAACCATTCCATCATCATCTTAGGCGTCCGCCCCGATAGCTGAGTGGTCAGCGTGACGGATTGCCGTCCTGCGGGCCCGGGTTCGGTTCCCGGCTGGGTCGGGGATTTTCTCCGCTCAGGGACCGGGTGTTGTCTTCTCTTCATCATTATTTTCATCCCGATCGAGTGCGCAAGTCGCCCAATGCCATCGAATGTAATAAGACCTGCCACCATTGCGGCCGGACCTGCCCCGTAATGGGCCTCCCGGCCAATGACTGCAAACGCTCATTTCCATTTTTCATCATCTTAGGTCATCTGTCCTCGACCAAACGGCATATAAGCTCATACTTTCTTAAAAGACTTCCTTCTCCCCTACCCATTACAGTGATGTCTATAATAATTACCTTACACTGGGGTGCTAAAAGTCATGGGACACGTCCGAATACCGTGGCCCAGCGCAGTGCAGCAACTCAGTAAGTGGCAATATTGAGCCATGTTGCCTCTACACTCGTCAATAATTGTGAAAGTGTTGCCGGTTCTAACAATACCACCACTTGCAAAGTAGATTATAAATCGGATTGATAATGTTGCTCACGCAGCATATGTCGCTTTATCGGGCAACAACAAAGCTATTGACTGTGGATGGTATCGTCAGAATGGAAATAATGAAGTCACTGTAAAAGAGTCATTAATTTTGGCACTTGTCTTGAAAGGATTCCCACGTAGATTTCGTCGAAGTTGTTATGGATCATCTTGTTGATTCTAGGGTGATTCCACTTTGACTGCTAGAAGGTCCAGATCTGTATTTTAGCAATATTTGAAGACCTAACAAATGCTTTTTTCAGGAAGTTTTTAATGATCAAACAATCCCAGATCAGAACAATGGTATGGCAGAAATAATTTTTGACTTGTTCACGATCCACATTTTTATTAAACTTCCTGTAAATTCACATATACTTCTTCTTAACTGTCACATCATCAAGAAAACAGTTTTGTATCAATTTTCATATATTTAATTTCCACTTTAACCAAACACAAGACTTGACTGTTCTTTTACAAAGCGAAATAATAATTTAACTTCTGCAAAGTGAAACAAAGACTGCTTTGTGCGCATTCGCGCCAAAAATGTTACAAGTAAGCCAAAGATTATGACTGTCTCACAGAAATGAATACACACAAGAACCATAACACTACAATATATCGATACATCGGAGTACCTATACCTTATTAAAACTAAATGTGAATATTGTCACAAAAATATGTCTGTTACTTCGCAGAAAAGTAGTACGATATTACTGGTATCGAGAACTGGGTTGGAGTGCCGTAATGGTCACGTAAATAAAGAACCATTACACGGTGCAGGAGTTTGTGCAAGAAGTGACCTCTTGATTATGTCCCATAATGTTCAATGGGATTCGTTTCCGGCTATCTGAGTGGCCAAATCATTGGCTCCAATTTTCTACAATCTTCTTCAAACCAATCGCGAGCAATTGTGGCCCTGTAACATGGCGCATTGTCATTCATAAAAATTCCATCGTTGTTTGGGAGCACGAATGGCTGTAAATGATCTCCAGGTAGCCGAACATAACCATTTCCGGGCAATGAGCGGTTCAGTTGGACCAGAGGATCGAGTCCATTCCATGTAAACACAGCCCACACTATTATTGATCAGTCGGAGTTGTGTCCGTCTCTTCGAAAAGCGCGCCAGGCGGAGTGCTTTCGCTTCGCGGTTAGTGTTTCGGTTTGGCGCGCTGTTTGGATCGCTACCGCCCTCTGGCGGGAGGTGGAGCAAGTGTAGGGTCGCGTGACGATCGAGGGGTACGTACTCGGCGGTGACCGAGAGAGGTGGTGGCGGGAGCGGGGCCCTGTTAAAAAAAAAAAAAATGGTTCATATGTCTCTGAGCACTACGGGACTTAACTGCTGTGGTCATCAGTCCCCTAGAACTTAGAACTACTTAAACCTAACTAACCTAAGGACATCACACACATCCATGCCCGATGCAGACTGGAGCGCCTAGAACCGCTCGGCCACTCCGGCCGGCGCGGCCCTGTTGTTGGGGTTCGTCAACTGCTCGTCACGTGCTTTGGGCGACCTCTTGGCTGTCAGGGGCTGAGTCTGCCTTACCCGCATGTACGTGGCCTAAGAAGGCGTGGTGCAGGAGATCAGCGCGTGGGGCCGTATGTCTTCTTATCGGCCGTTGAAATCACTGGCAGCGGTTGGCTCTGAGCATTTGGAAGTGCAACGTGTTCGCGGCGCTGTGGTGGGGTGTGAGAAGTTGAGTACTGTTTTTATGTAACAGAGTTAATTATAGATATATACACATACAAAAAGGGGTTTTTCAAGTTCTAATGAAGTGTATGAGTTTCTTCACCAGTGGTTTGTTGGGGTCGTCCAACCACAGTTTTCGTTTGCCTGTCCGCGGGAATGTGGTAATTGCTTCTTGGTCGGGCCGTTTTCATTCACACCTCGATTGGGTGATTTAGGGTCGGTGTCGCGTCTCTCTGTGGTTCGGAGTCTGTGCAGGCACCGCCCTACATCTTCTGGTTTTGAGTAACTCTGGGAGATGGTGGCTTGTAATGGAAGTTTTGGGGCTGATCTGCTGTGGCCCTGTACACCACCAATAATTATTCCGACTATTGTGATGTGGGACCCTTTAGACGTGTCACTCCCTCACCGAGCTAAGGAAATTTTTTTTTTTTAACTGCCTTTAATGTGAAGGTTTGTCTGCTGACTTATTCACATTTATCTTGTAGCAACTGACAGGCATAATATAAGTTATTTAATCGGCAAGAAACAACTGTTTTAACTTTAGTACAAACTAGCTAGTTAAAGGTTTTTTTGAAGGAATATTATATATATATATATATATATATATATATATATATATATATATATATATATGACAAGTTTAAAATCTTATTATTTTATTAACGTCACACCTTGCAACATCCTTTACATAGAGAAAAATTTGCCTGATATTTAAAAGAGTTTTTTTAAAATTGTCTTTCATATATATTTTTTTAAAATTGTTGTCTTTCATATACATATATTTAAAAGAGTTTTTTCGAAATTGTTGTCTTCGATATATATTTTTTAAAATTGTTGTCTTTCATATATATATATATGAAATTGTTGTCTTTCATATATATATATGAAAGACAACAATTTAAAAAAAACTCTTTTAAATATCTGGCAAATTTTCTCTATGTAAAGGATGTTGCTAGGTGTGACGTTAATAATATAATAAGATTTTAAACTTGTCATATATATATATATATATATATATATATATATATATATATATATATATATATATTCCTTCAAAAAAACCTTTAACTAGCTAGTTTGTACTAAAGTTAAAATAGTTGTCTCTTGCCAATTAAATAACTTATATTATGAGTTTCTTCACCAGTGGTGGTATATATAATAATAATAATAATTTCCAATAGCTGGCAAATTTTCTGTATATATATATATATATATATATATATATATATATATATATATATATATATATATATATAGTTGAAAATGTTATTATTGGGAAGTTGTTAACGTCATACTTTGCAATCTCCTTGTTATACACAAAATTTGTCAGCTATTGGAAATTGGTTCTCTTTTTTTTTTTTTTTTTTTTGCGAAGGCCAGACTTAAAAATTTATTATTGAGAATGTCTTTTAAAATAAAAAAGGTATCTCTAGCAGTGTGTGTTATTTCACCAGCATCTCCTGCCCCTACTTCCACGATAACGTTTTGGAATAACATGTGTACTTCAGTTATTGTTTGTGAACCGCCCTAATTGATGGTTCAATGGAGCCACCAGCAGCTTGCACAGTGCCTTGTTGACAATTTGCGTCCATACTTCGTGGGATCTGCACCACACTCCAACCCTACCATCAGCTCTTACCCGCCGACCGGTGTGGCCGTGCGGTTCTAGGCGCTACAGTCTGGAGCCGGGCGACCGCTACGGTCGCAGGTTCGAATCCTGCCTCGGGCATGGATGTGTGTGATGTCCTTAGGTTAGTTAGGTTTAATTAGTTCTAAGTTCTAGGCGACTGATGACCTCAGAAGTTAAGTCGCATAGTGCTCAGAGCCATTCAGCTCTTACCAATTGAAATCTGGGCTAATCTTACCATGCCACGGTTTTCCAGTCGTCTAGGGTCCAACTGATACGGTCACGAGGCCAGGAGAGGCAATGTCGTGCTGTTAACAAAGGCACTCGCGTCGGTCGTCTGCTGCCATAGAACATTGACGCCAAATTTTGCCGCACTGCCCTAACGGATACGTTCCTCATACGTGCAACATTGATTTCAGCGGTTATTTCTCGCAGTATTGTCGGTTAGCACTGACAACTCCATAAGGACGTCACTGCTCTCGATCGTTATGTGAACCCCCGTCGACCACAGCGTTGTCCGTGTTGCGAGGTAGTACCTGAAATTTAGTATTCTAGGCACACTATTGACAAGGTGTATCTTGGTATACTGAAGTCCGTAATGATTTCCAAACTGGAATGTCCAATGCGTCTGGCTCCAACTACCATTCCGCTTTCAAACTCTGCCAATCCCCGTTGTGTGGTCACAATCATGTTGGACATCCTTTAACGTGGATCACCTAAGAAAAACGACAGATCCGCCAATGCACTGCCCTTTTATTCTTGTGTGCGTGATATAACCGCTGCCTGTATACGAGGGTGAGTCAAATGTAAACCTTAAATTTGTAATAACAAATCGAAATTTCGCGCCATTATCCTGTAAGTTGGTAAGCGTGTAACAAACAGCGTGCAGAATGGCCCGTAAAGGGCAGCATAGTGCAGATGCACACGTACCGTCGCTGTATTAGTATAAAGATGGCCGTCCCACTTGCGACTTGCACCAGGGAAGAACAGCGTTCTGTTATTCAGTTTTTGGTTAGTGAAGATGTGAAACCTATTGAAATTCGTCGACGAATGAAGGTTCAGTACGGTGATGCATGTTTGTCACAGCAGCAAGTCTACGAATGGAGTAGGAAGTTAGCAAATGGTGTGACTTCAGTGGAAGATGCTCCTCGTCCAGGTCAGGCACAACGAGTTGTGACTCCTCAGAACATTGCAGCAGTTGAAGCCATAGTGAAGGAAAACCGCCGAGTGACACTGAATGACACTGCAGCATGTTTACAGATTAGTCATCGGTCAGCACACCACATTGTGCACGATGTGCTCCAGTTTCACACAGTGGCTGCAAGATGGGTGCCACAGCAGCTGACTCCTGAAATCAGAGAACGACGTGTTGATGCTTGTGAAGAACTCCTTCGGCGCTTTGAACGAGAAGGTGATGGCTTCCTTGCAAGAAGCGCTACTGGGGACGAAAACTGGGTTCACTTCCACCAACCGGAAACGAAGAGAGCTAGCAAGGAATGGCGCCATTGCTCATCATCAAAACCAAAGTAGTTTCGAACAGAACCATCAGCAGGGAAGATTATGCTGACACTCTTTTGAGACGAAAAAGGCGTCATTTTGGAGCATTACATGCCTACAGGGACCACTGTCACCAGTACATCATACACTGATCTCCTAAAAATAATCATTTGCGGCCTGCAATCAAATCAAAACGATGTGGATTGCTGTCAGCAGGTGTCCTTTTGCACCATGACAATGCAAGGCCCCACACTGCCCGTACAACAGT
This sequence comes from Schistocerca americana, assembly GCF_021461395.2. NCBI lineage: Eukaryota > Metazoa > Arthropoda > Insecta > Orthoptera > Acrididae > Schistocerca > Schistocerca americana. The sequence continues at coordinate 150,917,026 of NC_060128.1, forward strand.
TCCAACAATCACAGACCTGAATTTTGAGTGTCTTCCTCATCCACCATACTCACCAGAACTTGCCCCCGTGTGATTCCCATATGTCTGGACCACTCAAAGACGCAATGCGAGGAAAGAAATTCCGTTCTGATGAAGAGGTACGCCACGCGGTGCATGAGTGGTTGCTAGGACTACCAAAAGAATTTTTTTCTAAAGGAATTTATGTACTTTGTAAGCGCTGGAGGACTTGCATTGAGCGTGAGGGAGATTATGTTGAAAAATGATACAGCTTTGTACCACTTCTGCACAATAAATAATATTCTAAAAAATATTTAAGGTTTTCATTTGACTCACCCTCGCATGGGCATATCGGAATCCCATGAATTTTCTCCCCTCTGCGTGTACCACACTTTTGCGTTTTGTGGCGTAAACAGCTATACATTTTTTTTTTTAACATTCAAACCAAGTCACCAATTTTAAAGGTCATTCACAGCCATTCGAATGGAAAGAAAAGGTAGGAAGAGGATTAGGGTTTAATGTCCCATGTACAACGATGTCATTAGAGACGGCGCAGAAAGCGGGAATGTTTCGAGGATGGGATAGGAAATGGGTTTTGCCCTTCTGAAATAACCAGCCCGGCATTTGTTGGCGCAATTCAGGGAAATCCTAAATATGGATGGCCGGACGAGGATTTGAACCGTCGTCCTCCCGAATACAATTCCAGTGTGCTAGCCAATGCGGTACCTAGCTCTGTGTCAGCAGACAATAGACTTTCGTTTCCAGTATCATCTTTGTACCAAAAACAGCCAGAAAGTATCAAGCGAAAGAAACGGCGTTTGATGGAGCAACAGTGATAGCGATCACTTTTCCAGGCACGCCTTCTGGAATGAGCTCGAAATTAAAAACAAACCCATTCCAGCGACTGCCATTCCGGTGGTCGGAAATTAAAGAGGCACCTCGCAGAGAAAGCGAAATTAACCGGCCCGGTTTGGAGTTAATTAAATGGTTTTTTTTTCTGTCCGTCTCTCGGGCCGTTTCGCCCTCGGCTGTCTACAAATATTCGGAGGACCGCGAGGTCACCCCGCCGCCACTGTGGGGTTTTTCTATCGTCCCACGCAGTCCACAGCCCCAGCTGGCTACAAAAGCCCGCCGGATGCGCCTCCTAATTGCAGAAACTTAAACCAGATACCCCGGCCGGGCTAAGCCGTGCTCTTCCGCGGGACATTTACAAAGGGCGAAAGTCCCCACTGCCACCCACTCCCCCAACCACGCCATTAACGTCTGAGACAGCTGCCGTACGTCTCCCGGACAACGGGGTAGATAAGGCCACACCGTGCCGTATCAAAGGCGACTTCTGCACAGCAGAGCCTCGCTAAGCCCTGACGCTCATTTACCTACAGAAACAGTGCCGGAAAGAAATTCTGTTTCATTCGCGAGCGATAACAAACAAAACACTTACGTCTGCTATTTACTCTCTTTCCATTTTCTGCTAGAATATTTCGTATGACGACTCTGGAAAAAGCAGAGGACTAACATTTTCCTTTTCGTACCTTTCTCGGAACACGCGACGTGACGTCAAACCCCGTTATTTATTCGCCTAAACAAAGATATTAACACTCGTCTTGTAAGTAGGCTGTTTAGGTTTTTATGTTGATAACGCCACGTAGCGCTCTATATGAAAATCACTGGCTGTGCTGTGTGCAGTCTGTGGCTGGTTTGCATTGTTGTTTGCTATTGTAGTGTTGGGCAGCTGGATGTTAACAGCGCGTAGCGTTGCGCAGTTGGAGATGAGCCGCCAGCAGTGGTGGATGTGGGGAGAGAAATGGCGGAGTTTTGAGAGCGGATGATCTGGACGTGTGTCCATCAGAGACAGTAAATTTGTAAGACTGGATGTCATGAACTGGTATATATTATGACTTTTGAACACCATTAAGGTAAATACATTGTTTGTTCTCTATCAAAATCTTTCATTTTTTAAGTATGCCTATCAGTAGTTAGTGCCTTCAGTAGCTAGAATCTTTTATTTAGCTGGCAGTATTGGCGCTCGCTGTATTGCAGTAGTTCGAGTAACGGAGATTTTTGTGACGTAAGTGATTCATGAAAGGTATAGGTTATTGTTAATCAGGGTCATTCTTTTGTAGGGATTATTGAAAGTCAGATTTCGTTGCGCTAAAAATATTGTGTGTCAGTTTAGTGTTGATCAGAATAAGTAAAGAGAGTAATGTCTGAGTACGTTCAGTTTTGCTCAGCTGTTTGAAAAGCAAATAATGTAAGAGGTTTATCAGCACAGTCATTCACTAATTTTTCTAAGGGGACGTTTCAGTCTGCCTCTTGCTCCTACCAGTAGCTGAAATTAATTGGATCTGAAGCATCACACTAAAAGGTGCATTGGAGACAAGCGGAACTTTTTGAATGGAAATCACAGGAACATCTGGTAATCTAGAAGCCCTAGCGCCCACTCCATAGGGTCGGTGAACAGCAGGGGTATCAACGATGGAAGGCTGATAGAAATATATAAACTGAAATACCTTGTCTGTTCACTTCAATCTACAACAAAAAATATGTGGCAGTTAAACTTCATTGGACTGTTGTTTCTTATCCAGTGTATAGCCCGAAATTTGCACCTTCCGACCTCCATCTGTTTGGCTCAGTGGAGAATGCGCTCTGAGGGAAGAAGGACGTGGTTGAGCCGGCTGGGGTGGCTAAGCGGTTAAAGGCGCTACAGTCTGGAACCGCGCGACCGCTACGGTCGCAGGTTCGAATCCTACCTCGGGCATGGATGTGTGTGATGTCCTTAGGTTAGTTAGGTTTAAGTAGTTCGAAGTCTAGGGGACTGATGACCTCAGCAGTTGTCCCATAGTGCTCAGAGCCATTTGAACCATTTGACGTGGTTGACGGGGAGGCTACTGATGCAGCAAAACGTTGACTCTGACATCGACCAGTCAAGTGGTACCATGCGCGTATACAGGACCTGCCGGTAGGTCGGCCTAAGATCCTAGCGTCGAACAGTGGTTGCGTCCAAAAATAGGATTTTGTAGCCAAAATAGTGGGGAATAATGTGTTGTATGGGATCCTGAAAAAAAAACCTGCTTTCAGAAAGAAACGGCCCTCTTATTTCTTCTATGTTGGTTATACGTACTGAGTGACTAAGAAGGGAAGTTCACCAGCTGGACCTGTGTATCACTCGCCCTGCCCCACTGCAGCTTCCTAATGTCCGACAGTAAACCACTGTGCAGTGGTGTAAGAGGTTTTCAACTACTGTTCTCACGATGATTCATTGTGTCAAAGTGTGTGGTGAGAGATATCTCTTCACTTCGAATACATTTATGGCACTACACTACTGGCCATTAAAATTGCTACACCAAGAAGACATGCAGACGATAAGCGGGTATTCATTGGACAGATATATTATACTAGAACTGATATGTGATTACGTTTTCACGCAATTTGGGTGCACAGATCCTGAGAAATAAGTACCCAGAACAACCACCTCTGGCGTACAGGTACAGCTGCCCATGCAGCTTCAACACGATACCACAGTTCATCAAGAGTAGTGACTGGCGTATTGTGACGAGCCAGTTGCTCGGCCACCATTGACCAGACAATTTCAATTGGTGAGGGATCTGGAGAATGTGCTGGCCAGGGCAGCAGTCGAACATTTTCTGTATCCAGAAAGGCCCGTACAGGAACTGCAACATGCGGTCGTGCATTATCCTGCTGAAATATAGGTTTTCGCAGGAATCGAATGAACGGTAGAGCCATGGGTCGTAACAAATATGAAATGTAACGTCCACTGTTCAAACTGCCGCCAATGCGAACAAGATGTGACCGAGACGTGTAACCAATGGCACCTCATACCATCACGCCGGGTGATACGCCTGAATGGCGATGTCAAATAGACGCTTCCAATGTGCGTTCACCGCAATATTGCCGAACACGGATGCGACCATCATGATGCTGTAAACTCAACCTGGATTCATCCGAAAAAATGTTTTGCGATTCGTGCACCCATGTTCGTCGTTGAGTACACCATCGCAGTCGCTCCTGTCTGTGACGCAGCGTCAAGAGTAACCGCTGCCATGGGCTCCAAGGTGATAGTCCATGCTGCTGCAAACGTCGTCGAACTGTTCGTGCAGATGGTTGTTGTCTTGCAAACGTTCCCATCTGTTGACTCAGGAATCGAGACGTGGCTGCACCATCCGTTACAGCTATGCGGATAAGATGACTGTCATCTCCACAGCTAGTGATATGAGGCCATTGGGATCCAGCGCAGTGTTCCTTATTACCCTCCTGAACCCACCGATTCCATATTCTGCTAACAGTCATTGGATCTCGACCAACGCGAGCAGCAATGTGGCAATACGATAAACCGCGATATGCCACAATTCGACCTTTATCAAAGTCGGAAACGTGATGGTACGCATTTCTCCTCCTTACACGAGGCATCACAACAAATGGTTCAAATGGCTCTGAGCACTATGGGACTTAACTACTGAGGTCATCAGTCCCCTAGAACTTAGAACTACTTAAACCTAACTAACCTAAGGACATCACACACATCCATGCCCGAGGCAGGATTCGAACCTGCGACCGTAGCGGTCACGCGGTTCCAAACTGACGCGCTTAGAACCGCACGGCCACACCACCCGGCGGCATCACAACAACATTTCACCAGGCAACGCCGGTCAACTGCTGTTTGTGTATGAGAAATCGGTTGGAAACTTTCCTCATGTCAGCACGTTGTAGGTGTCGCCACCGGCGCCAACCTTGTGTGAATGCTCTGAAAAGCTAATCATTTGCATATCACAGCATCTTCGTTCTGTCAGTTAAATTTCGCATCTGTAGCATGTCATCTTCGTGGTGTAGCAATTTTAATGGCCAATAGTGTATTCAGAAGTACATAGTAAATTAATGAAATGAATGGGAGTGACATTAAAAAGTGGGATAGACCTAGATAATTACTAACGTCACTTATCTGCTTTATTTTCCTTGGATTTTAAAGGTAGTACTTTTAATGTGAAGTACGCTAGCTGGACTGTTCAATTTGATTGGCATGATTTAATCGAAAAATCGATAATCATTAACTTCATTTGAAGATAGTTTTCCAATTGCTTAGGTTTATTCATTTTGATATTGAGGTATGTATACAGTTACAAGCGTCAAAGAACGCGTATTGAACAACATTTCATGACACATTTGGCAATTGTCGCAACCACCTGTTCTCCAGAGTTGGTGGGCTGTCATTAACACTCCAGTGTCCAATACTCCGCGCTCGAGCGTTAGGCTACTGCAGTGTGATGGAGCGAGTGACAAATAGTGCACGCGAATTTTAAAAACTATACATTCACAACTGCGTACTACCAGAATATTAGTCGAAATTTTTGCGTGGAGTCGACTGTTGTGACTGATATCTCGCTGGTGTGCCTTTTGCTCCTTAAAACACGATATCGGTTTGGTGATGTTTCCTTGTGAGTCTAAGTCCACACTATTTATTACAGAAGCAGTTACACTGAGGTGACTAAAGTCATGAGATACCTCCTAATATCGCGTCGGACCTCCATTTGCCCGGCGTAGTCCAGCAACTCGACGTGATTTGTATTCCGCAAATCGTTGGAAATGCTGAACCATATTCCCTCTATAGCTGCCCATAATTGCGAAAGTGTTGCAGGATGTCGTGCATGATGTTACCTCTCAATCTGAGTGGCCAAATCATTCGTTCGTATTGTCCAGAATAGTTTCAGACCAACCGCGAACAGCTGTGGCGCGGTGTTATCGTGCATTGTCATCCATAAAATCTCCATCGTTATTTGGGAACATGAAGTTCATGAATGGCTCCAATGGTCTGCAACTGATGTTGATGAGGTCCCATACTCCGAAGATCGTAGTACCGCTGTACTAGGCAAGGTCCTCGTAGAGGTGCTTTGCCATTGCCTTCCTCCGAGGTAGTCGAACATATTTCCAGTCAATGTCAGGTTCAGTTGGACCAGAGGAGCAAGCACATTCCATGTAAGCACAGACCACACCATTACGGAGCCACCACCAGCTTCCACAGTGCCTTGTTGAAAACTTGAGTCCATGGCTTCGTGCGGTCAGCGCTAGAGATGGGTAGTTTGCGAACGAACGGGTGCAAAGGAACGGTTCACCAAGATGAACGAATTCCAAGGAGCGATCGGTTCGTAGTTCACTTCGGTCGCGGCGGTCACTTCGGCAGTTGTCGTTCAAGCCTCGGTCGCGTGCTCGTCTCAGCCTCGGCCTCTCTCGGCCGCACTCGTCGTTCTTCGCATGACCACCTGTCTCAGTTCCACTGCCGACTGCTCCTAGTTAGTTCAGTATCCAGTTGCTCGCCGGCCGGTGTGGCCGTGCGGTTAAAGGCGCTTCAGTCTGGAACCGCGTGACCGCTACGGTCGCAGGTTCGAATCCTCCCTCGGGCATGGATGTTTGTGATGTCCTTAGGTTAGTTAGGTTTAATTAGTTCTAAGTTCTAGGCGACTGATGACCTCAGAAGTTAAGTCGCATAGTGCTCAGAGCCATTTGAACCAATTGCTCGTTTCGTTCACTGCGCTTGCCTATTTTATGTGTGTTCCAAACTGTTCTTGCACTTGGTTCTGGCCATTCAGTTTCCACGACCGGTAATCAAAAAGCATTTTATAGTTACGTAAATAACATAAAAATTACATTGTATGTAATTGGTACGTCTTTTCAGGTAGCAAAAGGGCATATCAGCTCATTTCATTATATCGATGAACAGCAGAGGACATACTTATAACAAGGCAAGTTTGTTATGTTATTCATATATTTTTTGGTTTCATCGACTTGATTTAGCAGCTAACTTTCAATAATTTGCTTAATTTCTAGTGTAAGAAAATTCATATAAAACGATTTTCGTGTATCTTTCATATAAAAAACATTACATTCAGGAAGGCTTTAATTATTTTTGGTTGTTTCCAATTTGCATTACCTGCTAGTTTGGTTTCTCTGAAAAAAAAGTGGGTTGTGGGGCATTTTGGCTCAGTAGGAAATGCCGTGCCTCTCCATTTGAAAAGACAAAATTGCCATAAAATCATATTTACTTATTATCTCAAAAACATTTGTTCAGAAGGAGCTTTCAAACCAAAAACGTTATTACTGTGAACTCAATTATTATTATTGTTATTATTATTATTATTTCAGTAACGTTAATAATGCAGCATAAAAACCTAATTTTTACTAAGCGTGTGACGCAAGTATGAGAAAACCACATTTTATTTTATGCTTCCATAAAGTCTCTACTTCGCCTACGAACCCAGAGACAACATGAAGTATATATAGGGTGTAAACGATTATTGTTTACAACGTAGCATAGCTATGTAGTGGAAGTCGAAACGAAGAATTTTATACAAGACACTTGTGGTCTATTAAGTTGGGAAACAGCCACCAACAGGTTTACAAAACTACACGAGCTATAGCCCATGCGCTTCGCGTGAGATTTTCATGTTCTCTCCTCCAGCTCTCTACACATCGTCATCGATTGTTTCGCAATTGTTGCTTGCATAAGCTTGTTATTTCTTCACTGCCTAATTATTACATGTTTGTCTGTTTGTTGTATCTGCTCGTAACGGGCAACACATCGTCCGTAATTGGCGAGCAGTCTGTACTCGGGGCCGGTTTTCCGTGCGCCACCCTATATTATTCCCCTGCTATCAGCCACACAAGGCTGCGGTTGGCTAAACGACATGTTATGCAGAATCACAGAAATTACTTCTAAAAGTGTGTAAGAATTCTGTAATGAATAAAAACTCTGTACTCCAGGGGGGGGGCCGGCCGCGGTGGTCTCGCGGTTCTAGGCGCGCAGTCCGGAACCGTGCGACTGCTACGGTCACAGGTTCGAATCCTGCCTCGGGCATGGCTGTGTGTGATGTCCTTAGGTTAGTTAGGTTTAAGTAGTTCTAAGTTCTGGGGGACTGATGACCACAGCAGTTGAGTCCCATAGTGCTCAGAGCCATTTGAACCATTTGAACTCCAGGGGGGAGGCAAGTGCCCCCTCTTGGTGCCCTACATCCTTCAGTCACAAACACTACTAGTTTTCAGCTTATCATAAGAACCATATACCAGGCGCAAATGAACGGTTCCCAATAAAGAACGATCAACAGTAAACTAGTTCCCAAGGATGAACGAGTTTGCACATCTCTAGTCAGCGCCACACTCGAACCCTACCATCAGCTTTTACCACCACCACAGTCTAATGCTACCATCAGCTTTCACCAAATGGAATCGGGGCTTGTGTGACTAGGCTACGGTTTTCCATTCGTCTACGGTCCAACTGATTTGGTCACGAGCCCATGCGATGTCGTGATGTTAGCAAAAGTACTCCCGTCGGTCTGCCATAGCACATTAACACCAGATTTCGCCCCACTGTCCTAACAGATACGTTAGTCGTAAGTTCCACTGCGGTTTCTGCAGTCACGTCACCCAATGTTGCTTGTCTCTTAGCACTGACGACTCTACGCAAACGCCGCTGCCCTCGGTCGTTAAGTGACGGCCATTGGTCATTGCGTTGTCCGTGGCGAGAGGTAATGCTTGAAATGTGGTATTCTCGGCACTCTCTTGACGCCGTGGATCTTGGAATATTGAATACCCTAACGGTTTCCGAAATGGAGTGTCCCATGCCTCTAGCTCCACCTACGAGGTGCATTCAAGTTCTAAGGCCTCCGATTTAATTAACTACTCACCCGAAATCGATGAAACTGCCGTTACTTCTCGACGTAATCGCCCTGCAGACGTACACATTTTTCACAACGCTGACGCCATGATTCCATGGCAGCGGCGAAGGCTTCTTTAGGAGTCTGTTTTGACCACTGGAAAATCGCTGAGGCACTAGCAGCACGGCTGGTGAATGTGCGGCCACGGAGAGTGTCTTTCATTGTTGGAAAAAGCCAAAAGTCACTAGGAGCCAGGTCTGGTGAGTAGGGAGCAAGTGGAATCACTTCAAAGTTATTATCACGAAGAAACCGTTCCGTAATGTTAGCTCGATGTGCAGGTGCGTTGTCTTGGTGAAACAGCACACGCGCAGCCCTTCCCGGACGTTTTTGTTGCAGTGCAGGAAGGAATTTGTTCTTCAAAACATTTTCGTTGGATACACCTGTTACCGTAGTGCCCTTTGGAACGCAATGGGTAAGGATTACGCCCTCGCTGTCCCAGAATATGGACGCCATCATTTTTTCAGCACTGGCGGTTACACGAAATTTTTATGGTGGCTGTGAATCTGTGTGCTTCTATTGAGCTGAGCTGACTGGCGCTTTGTTTCTGGATTGAAAAATGGCATCCACGTCTCATCGTCACAAGTGACAAAAAGAAAGTTCCATTCGTGCTGTCATTGCGCGTCAACATTGCTCGGCAACATGCCACACGGGCAGCCGTGTGGTCGTCTGTCTGCATTCGTGGCACCCACCTGGATGACACTTTTCGCATTTTCAGGTCGTCATGCAGGATTGTGTGCACAGAACCCACAGAAATGACAACTCTGGAGGCGATCTGTTCATCAGTCATTCGGCGATCCCCCAAAACAATTCTCTCCACTTTCTCGATCGTGTCGTCAGACCGGCTTGTGCGAGCCCGAGGTTGTTTCGGTTTGTTGTCACATGATGTTCTGCCTTCATTACACAGTCGCACCCACGAACGCACTTTCGACACATCCATAACTCCATCACCACATGTCTCCTTCAACTGTCGATGAATTTCAATTGGTTTCACACCACGCAAATTCAGAAAACGAATGATTGCACGCTGTTCAAGTAAGGAAAACGTCGCCATTTTAAGTATTTAAAACAGTTCTCATTCTCGGCGCTGGCGGTAAAATTCCATCTGCTGTACGGTGCTGCCATCTCTGGGACGTATTGACAATGAACGCAGCCTCATTTTAAACAATGCGCATGTTTCTATACGGAAGTTATAGTTTTAGATAACGGATACAGTTAGATCAAAAATTATGCTATAAATCTACCACCAGGGCGCCTACAGAATTAATGGACTTTTAAAGCTGAATGGTACGAGGTTCATTCAAGTTCGGAGGCCTTAGAACTTGAATGCACCTCGTACCATTCCGCTTTAAAAGTCTCCGAACTGGAAAGAGATAGAAACATGCGCATTGTTTTAAAATGAGGCTGCGTTCATTGTCAATACGTCCCAGAGATGGCAGCACCGTACAGCAGATGGAATTTTTACTCCTCGGGAGGTATAAGTAGGGGGAAGCAATATATTCGATACCACATCCAGAAACGCACCCTCTCGAAACCTGGACAGCAAGCTACACCGCGATGCAGAGCGCCTCTCTTGCAGAGTCTGCCACTTGAGTTTGCTAAACATCTCCGTAACGCTATCACGGTTATCAAATAACCCTGTGACGATACGCGCCGCTCTTCTTTGGATCTTCTCTATCTCCTCTGTCAACCCGATATGGTACAGATTCCACACTGACGAGCAATACTCAAGTATAGGTCGAACGAGTGTTTTGTAAGCCACCTCCTTTGTTGATGGACTACATTTTCTAAGGACTCTCCCAATGAATCTCAACCTGGCACCCGCCTTACCAACAATTAATTTTATATGATCATTCCACTTCAAATCGTTCCGCACGCATACTCCCAGATATTTTACAGAAGTAACTGCTATCAGTGTTTGTTCCGCTATCATATAATCATACAATAAAGGATCCTTCTTTCTATGTATTCGCAGTACGTTACATTTGTCTGTGTTAAGGGTCAGTTGCCACTACCTGCACCAAGTGCCTATCCGCTGCAGATCTTCCAGCATTTCGCTACAATTTTCTAATGCTGCAACTTCTCTGTATGCTACAGCATCATCCGCAAAAAGCCGCATGGAACTTCCGCCACTATCTACTAGGTCATTTATATATATTGTGAAAAGCAATGGCCGCATAACACTCCCCTGTGGCACGCCAGAGGTTACTTTAACGTCTGTAGACGTCTCTCCATTGATAACAACATGCTGTGTTCTGTTTGCTAAAAACTCTTCAATCCAGCCACACAGCTGGTCTGATATTCCGTAGGCTCTTACTTTATCAGGCGACAGTGCGGAACTGTATCGAACGCCTTCCGGAAGTCAAGGAAAATGGCATCTACCTGGGAGCCTGTATCTAATATTTTCTGGGTCTCATAAACAAATAAAGGGAGCTGGGTCTCACACGATCGCTGTTTCCGGAATCCATGTTGATTCCTACAGAGTAGATTCTGGGTTTCCAAAAACGACATGATACACTAGGAAAATACATGTTCTAAAATTCTACAACAGATCGACGTCAGAGGTATAGGTCTATAGTTTTGCGCATCTGCTCGACGACCCTTCTTGAAGACTGGGACTACCTGTGCTCTTTTCCAATCATTTGGAACCTTCCGTTGCTCTAGAGTGTTGCGGTACACGGCTGTTAGAAGGGGGGCAAGTTCTTTCGCGTACTCTGTGTAGAATCGAATTGGTATCCCATCAGGTCCAGTGGACTTTCCTCTGTTGAGTGATTCCAGTTGCTTTTCTATTCCTTGGACACTTATTTCGATGTCAGCCATTTTTTCGTTTGTGCGAGTGTAAAATTAGAGAGATTCGAACGCGCACGGAGGCTTTCAGACAGTCGTTCTTCCCGCGAACCATACGCGACTGGAACAGAAAAGGGAGGTAATGACAGTGGCACGTAAAGTGCCCTCCACCACACACCGTTGGGTGGCTTGCGGAGTATAAATGTAGATGTAGATGTAGAATATCCTTAACATCGGTTTGTTGCAGGATTCTCGAACATATTCTCAGTTCGAATACAATGAATTTCCTTGAGACAGAGAAGTTGCTGTCCATGCATCAGCACGGCTTTAGAAAGCATCGCTCCTGCGAAACGCAACTCGCCCTTTTTTCACATGATATCTTGCGAACCATGGATGAATGGTATCAGACGGATGCCATATTCCTTGACTTCCAGAAAGCGTTTGACTCGGTGCCCCACTGCACACTCCTAACTAAGCTACGAGCATATGGGATTGGTTCCCAAGTATGTGAGTGACTCGAAGACTTCATAAGTAAAAGAACCGAGTACGTTTTCCTCGTTGGTGAGTGTTCATCGGAGGTGAGGGTATCATCTGGAGAACCCCAGCGAAGTGTGGTAGGTCCGGTGTTGTTTTCTATCTACATAAATGATCTTTTGGATAGGGTGGATAGCAATGTGCTGCTGTTTGCTGATGATGTTGTGGTGTACGGGAAAGTGTCGTCGTTGAGTGACTGTAGGAGGATACAAGATGACTTGGACAGGATTTGTGATTGGTGTAAAGAATGGCAGCTAACTCTAAATATAGATAAATGTAAATTAATACAGACGAATAGGATAAAGAATCCTGTAATGTTTGAATACTCCATTAGCAGTGTAACGCTTGACACAGTCACGTCCATTAAATATTTGGGCGTAACATTGCAGAGCGATATGAAGTGGGACAAGCATGTAATGGCAGTTGTGGGGAAGGCGGATAGTCGTCTTCGGTTCATTGGTAGAATTTTGGGAAGATGTGGTTCATCTGTAAAGGAGACCGCTTATAAAACACAAATACGACCTATTCTTGAGTACTGCTCGAGCGTTTGGGATCCCTGTCAGGTCGGATTGAGGGAGGACATAGAAGCAGTTCAGAGGCGGGCTGCTAAATTTGTTACTGGTAGGTTTGATCATCACGCGAGTGTTACGGAAATGCTTCAGGAACTCTGGTGGGAGTCTCTGGAGGAAAGGAGGCGTTCTTTTCGTGAATCGCTACTGAGGAAATTTAGAGAACCAGCATTTGAGGCTGACTGCAGTACAATTTTACTGACGCCAACTTACATTTCGCGGAAAGACCACAAAGATAAGATAAGAGAGATTAGGGCTCGTACAGATGCATATAGGCAGTCATTTTTCTCTCGTTCTGTTTGGGAGTGGAACAGGGAAAGAAGATGCTAGTTGTGGTACGAGGTACCCTCCGCCACAAAATGCAAATAATGTGTATATATATATATATATATATATATATATATATATATATATATATATATATATATATATATATATATATATATATTGTAAAACAATTACAATATATAAAGACACAGAAATGTAATATCTTCAGGTAACAAAATAAGGAAATAATTTATGGTACAAGAGATGGAAATAGGAGGATATGCATTTCCGGCGTTACATGTTTACATCACTGCAGGTTAGTCGGGGCAGTGCTTTCCTAGTTAAATGCGCCGGCAAAACTGTTGTCCCGTTTTATCGCTGAGTCTATGTACGCGTAATGCACAGCATAAAACGTATCCTCATTATCGTACTTCACTGTACTCCAGACAGATTGACTTCTCCTCCACGTGGAGCGAAATCCAACGAGGTCCTAGTAAACGCGGAACAATACACAGAGTAATGTTTACATGAGGTTTATTCTTATGATGAACGGAGTATAGGAAACATTCATTCTTCGCCCGAGCATTACTGGGCAATGTCCCCAGCTCCCTCCAGCGGCCTTTTAGGGCACTGGGTTTGGCCGCAGATGGATTTCCATTACATCTTCCCAGCTCAATACCGTGCAGCGACTGAGCGAAATTTGTTTTACGACGGAGAGACACCAGCACTCCGAACCAAATTCCCACTGAAAGGACATGATTTGATTTCGGAGCTCACTCTTCCAGAACACTCAGCTGCACCGCGGTTCACCAACGTGTTCTGCCGGGATTTTATCGACGGCCCCATCTTACATCATAGTTATAACAGAAGATGAAACACACCCTGGGCCGGCTGGAGCGGCCATGCGCTTCTAGGCGCTGCAGTCTGGAGCCGAGCGACCGCTACGGTCGCAGATTCGAATCATGCCTCGGGCATGAATGTGTGTGATGTCCTTAGGTTAGTTAAGTTTAATTAGTTCTAAGTTCTAGGCGACTGATGACCTCAGAAGTTAAGTCGCATAGTGCTCAGAACCATTTGAACCATTTTGAAACACACCCTGGGGCCTCGCAACTAAATACCGTCGGGATAGGGAAAACGAGCAAGAATTTACCAAGGGAGGCTGACAGGAAAAAAAGCAGTCCGACACAAGCAAGCGAAAGCACTATCACACTTACCCTAAGCACCCACGCGGTTGCCCCCCGCAATACTTTGATACTTATTCTACGAGATGCATTCAAGTTCTAAGGCCTCCGATTTTTTTTTTCCTAATTAACTACTCACCCGAAATCGATGAAACTGGCATTACTTCTCGACGTAATCGCCCTGGAGACGTACACATTTTTCACAACGCTGACGCCATGATTCCATGGCAGCGGCGAAGGCTTCTTTAGGAGTCTGTTTTGACCACTGGAAAATCGCTGAGGCAATAGCAGCACGGCTGGTGAATGTGCGGCCACGGAGAGTGTCTTTCATTGTTGGAAAAAGCCAAAAGTCACTAGGAGCCAAATCAGGTGTGTAGGGAGGACGAGGAATCACTTCAAAGTTGTTATCACGAAGGAACTGTTGCGTAACGTTAGCTCGATGTGCGGGTGCGTTGTCTTGGTGAAACAGCACACGCGCAGCCCTTCCCGGACGTTTTTGTTGCAGTGCAGGAAGGAATTTGTTGTTCAAAACATTTTCGTAGGATGCACCTGTTACCGTAGCGCCCTTTGGAACGCAATGGGTAAGGATTACGCCCTCGCTGTCACAGAACATGGACACCATCATTTTTTCAGCACTGACGGTTACCCGAAACTTTTTTTGGTGGTGGTGAATCTGTGTGCTTCCATTGAGCTGACTGGCGCTTTGTTTCTGGATTGAAAAATGGCATCCATGTCTCATCCATTGTCGCAACCGGCGAAATGAAAGTCCCATTCGTGCTGTCGTTGCGTGTCAAAATTGCTTGGCAACATGCCACACGGGCAGCCATGTGGTCGTCCGTCAGCATTCGTGGCACCCACCTGGATGACACTTTTCGCATTTTCAGGTCGTCATGCGGGATTGTGTGCACGGAACCCACAGAGATGCCAACTCTGGAGGCAATCTGTTCAACAGTCATTCGGCGATCCCCCAAAACAATTTTCTCCACTTTCTCGATCTTGTCGTCAGACCGGCTTGTGCGAGCCCGAGGTTGTTTTGGTTTGTTGTCACACAATGTTCTGCCTTCATTAAACTGTCGCACCCACGAACGCACTTTCGACACATCCATAACTCCATCACCACGTGTCTCCTTCAACTGTCGATGAATTTCAATTGGTTTCACACCACGCAAATTCAGAAAACGAATGATTGCACGCAGTTCAAGTAAGGAAAACGTCGCCATTTTAAGTATTTAAAACAGTTCTCATTCTCGCCGCTGGCGGTAAAATTCCATCTGCAGTACGGTGCTGCCATCTCTGGAACGTATTGACAATGAACGCGGCCTCATTTTAAACAATGCGCATGTTTCTATACGGAAGTTATAGTTTTAGATAACGGATACAGTTAGATCAAAAATTATGCTATAAATCTACATTTTACAACAAGCATCCAATTTGAAATACCTCGACTGTGAAACAAGCATTTACAATTACAAGGGCATTCAACGAACAGTTACCGAATTTCAACCCACTTGTGGGCCAATTCAGAAAACTTTTAAGAACAGCGTTAGGGAAGAGTTACCTCGAATGAAATGGTCTGCTGACAACACGAATTCTGAAAATATCATCTTGAGCGGCACCTCGTTACTCTCCCGATATAATGAGCGATACCCCCAGGGGACCTCAAATTAATTCCGTATTTCTAGTTTTCCAGAAGACTTCTGATACTCCCTCCCCCTCTTCTCTCCCCCAGACTTCCATCCTGTACTGAATTGGTGATACCTTGATGTCGCCGAATTTGTATCAATTCATCCCTTTTTTTTATCAAGCTGTGCGACAACTTTTATTCTTCCCAATTCTATTCAATGCCTCCTCATACATTACGTGATCTACCCATCTAATCTTCCCATTCTTCTGTTGCACCTCATTCCAAAAGATTCAGTTCTCTTCCTGTCTGAAGTATCCACGTTTCGGTTTCATATAAGGCTACACTTCGAACAAGCACCTTCAGAAAAGACTTCGTAACCCTTAACTCTACATTCGTTATTTTATTTATGTGTGTACATGGTGTAATAGGTATAAGTGCAAAAAAATTGCATGTGGTAACTTTCTAATGTACACACACCAATGTGTTGGGTCTTTTTCTTTTCTTCTTTTCTTTTTCTTCTCCGCGTCGAATACTCTTCCTCCAAACACGTCACATAGTTAACTACCGCTACGGTCGCAGGTTCGAATCCTGCCTCGGGCATCGGGCATGGATGTATGTAATGTCCTTATGTTAGTTAAGTTTAAGAAGTTCTAAGTCCAGGGGACTGATCACCTCAGATGTGAAGTCCCATAGTGCTCACAGCCCTTTTTGAGTTAACTACCCGATGTTCGCTGCACGGTCGTAACTGCACCACCAAGTGGACTACGTCTCTCAGTATAGACTAATTGTTTTGCGTCGATTTATCCGCACTTAAACAGCTGATCTGCTGCCCAGAGGTAAGTAAGCGTTAACGGCTTGCTCTTGCCACACGAACTTGGAGATAGTAACCAACCTAAACATACATCTCCTTGGCAACTATAATTACTAGTCTGCAAATGACGTAAATACTGATGTAATGTCGTTCAGTACACCATACTCAGTCTTTTTTTTTAATTTATGAATTTGGCCAGCTAGGGACCGCATACAACTTAAGACTTACGGTGTTTCTTTTTCTCCCGTTCTTCCCAGTACTTCTTCATTTTCTCTTCAACTGCTCGTCTCTGCTCATCTGTCCACACTCTCTTGGGTCGAGGTTTTGGCGCATCTTCTTCATAGTTTGCGTTTTCTATCAGTAGCCTAAAGTGATTCCTGTCGCGTATTATTTCTTCTGTAACACCTATTCTGTTGGCGTCTTTCTTTACTGCTTCTATCCATACTACAGTTTTTTTCAGCCAACTAACGTAATTAAAAATTTTCTTTGTAATCCGTGTTTCTTCCATTCGTTTTAATGGTCCATAAAATTTTAGCCGTCTCTTCCTCATTGTATCTGTGATCTATTCTGTATTTTTGTATAAGTCTTCATTTCTCCTTTTAATGCACCTATTTTCCTTGTTTTCCTCTTTTTTCTAGTTCTCTTAATTCGCCTTTCTCACTCAATGTTAGGCACTCTTATACATACGTTTGCTTGTGTCTTAATGACTGAATTATAATGTCTAATCTTCGCTTGTATGGACATTGATGTCTTATTGTAGTAGTTTTGTGTTAATTTATATGCAAATTCTAACTTTTTTATTCTTTCTTTATTTGTTGAGTTATTCAGTCCATTGCCTTGGAGCCACTCCCCCAGGTATTTGAATCTATAAACTCTTTTAATTTTTCCATACTTTGTTTTCATAAGCTTTTCTGAATTATGTTTGTATTCTATATAGTCGGTTTTTTCATGGGACTTTAGATATATATCTATCTTCTTCAGAAATGCTTTTCTTACCATTGCCAGTCTATATTTTATATCCTCTCTATTGTGTGTGACACATCTAGGAAGTGTGTCGATATACTGTACCCATCCAGCAAGTAAAATTTCGTTGTGTCGTCACTAGCATTGTAAACGGAGCTGTGGCAAGAGCAGCACATTTCGCCACTGAAGTTGCTCCAAGGTAACTGGATTGGTGTGACGAAGTCCGAAATGTTCTATAGAGACAGGCCTCTTAATTACCATTTTAATTTAGTTTACCTTCAGAATGAAGTCTTCCAGTTCTTCATTACTCTCAGGCTCGGCGCCCGCTGACACAAGTCCGCAGGTGTTCTTTGACGACGACGCCCACGCAGGGCTAAACAAGAGAGCTGCGCCTGTTTAATTACGCCAGCCTGCCTAATTGTCTTGCCGGCCTTTCAACTCCCTCTCTTTCTTTGTAGGCGGTGTAAATTACACCTCCTTCCGTGTCCCTGCCGGATGCTCGGAAACCAGCTCACGGAAAGATCAACATTCCGCCATCGGCTCGCGTCCACCCCAGGAAACTTCCTGATCCGTCGTATTGTTGACCCACCCATGCCCCGCCTTCGTTTTCGCTTACAGTTCAGGATTTTCCTGGATAGTCCTTCATCACATATTTCCACTGTCGCTCGATTCATTTCTTTCCTCGTTAACAGCATATACGAGGGTCACTCCAAAAGAAATGCACACTATTTTTGTAAAAATACAGTTTTCATTCTGCATGTTTGAAAGTCTTACAGTGTGTAGATACATCCTTCCCACTTGTTTTCAAACTTAGTTCAACCTGAAATTTCCTGGCAGATTAAAACTGTGTGCCGGACCGAGACTCGAACTCGGGACGGCTCGTGAGTCGTGCTTGAGTAGCTCAATTGGTAGAGGACTTGCCCGCGTAAGGCAAAGGTCCCCAGTTCGAGTCTCAGTCCAGCACACAGTTTTAATCTGCCAGGAAGTTTCAAATCAGCGCACACTCCGCTGCAGAGTGAAAATCTCATTCTGGAAATATCCCCCAGGCTTGTGGCTAAGCCATGTCTCCGCATTATCCTTTCTTCCAGGAGTGATAGTTCTGCTAGGTTTTGCAGGAGAGCTTCTGTGAAGTTTGGGAAGTTGGAGACGAGGTACTGGCGGAAGTAAAGCTGTGAGGACGGGGCGTGAGTCGTGCTTGGGTAGCTCAGTTGGTAGAGCACTTGCCCGCGAAAAGCAAAGGTCCCGAGTTCGAGTCTCGGCTCGGCACACAGCTTTAATCTGGCAGGAAGTTTCATGTCAGCGCACACTCCGCCGCAGAGTGAAAATCTCATTCTCCTTAGTTCAACTTTTTCGCGTGAGTGGCGCCGTCACAGCGTGTCTTCAAGATGGCTGGTACACTTGACGTTCGTCAGAAGCAACGTGCTGTCATAGAATTCGTGTGCTGTGAAAACGAGACAGTGGGAAACATCCACAAGAGGTTGAAAAAGGTGTATGCTGCTGTCGATCGCAGTATAGTCAGTCGGAGGGCAAGCTTGTGGTGGCTCCATAACGGCGTGGGCTTTTTTTCATGTAATGGACTGGGTACTTGTTCAAAAATGGCTCTGAGCACTGTGGGACTTAAGATCTGAGGTCATCAGTCCCTTAGACTTAGAACTACTTAAACCTAACCAACCTAAGGACATCACACACATTTATGCCCGAGGCAGGATTCGAATCTCCTACCGTAGCAGCAGCGTGATTCCGGACTGAAGCGTCTAAAACCGCTCGGCCACAGCGGCAGGGTGGGTCCTTGTTATGTTCGACTACTTGGAGACCATTTTCAGCCACTCATGGACTTCACGTTGCTAAACAGCTATGGATGGTCATCGAGTCACAATTGTTCGCGATTAGTTTGAAGAATATCCTACGATGGGGGACCGTATTATATTTTTTCAATACACAGTGCGCTTTTTGGGTTTATTATTTGACTCGAAATTAACATGGCTCCCACATCTGAAAGACGTACGAACAAACTTGAAACGCCTTGGCGGAAAAACATGGGGAGCTGACAGGTCGCGCCTCCTACACTTTTATAGGCCATTTGTTCGACCACGCTTAGCCTATGACAGCGTGGTCTATGGATCGGCCCTTCCTTCCTACCTCCGGATGTTAGATGCTGTCCACCATGCGAGCATTCGGATATCCACTGGAGCCTTTCGGACCAGCCCAGTTCAGAGTCTGTGTGCAGAGGCTGGATTCGGTGATGTATCCTTTTGGCTCAACAGGCGCAGAAAATCTCGGCGTCACCCCAATCACTGGCATTTAGGTCAGGGATCCAACCCGCCTTCGAACGACTGTTTAGGAATCGGCCACAGGCGACCCAGCCATTTGGCATACGTGCTACGGCCTGTCTCAAGGATCTGTATCTCTGGAGCGTGAAAATACACAGCCTGGGTGTCTTCGGAGGCCAGAAGTGATTTTAAGCTTGACGCAGTATCCGAAAAATTGTACTCCAGATATGGTTTCTACAACTTTGTTTTCGTCTATTTTAAGTATGTACCATAGTTTTATCGTTATTTATACAGATGTATCATAGCAGGGGAATGCTCTCGGTTGTTCTGTGCCTTTCCCTGATAGGGTTTTTAAAGTGAGTCTTCCAGAACAATTTACAAATTATGATGCGGAGTTACATGGCATTGTGATGGCACTGGAGATGGTTCACACACACCACCGTACGAATTTTCTTGTCTGTTCCGACTCTTGGTCCACTGCAAGCGTTTCACCAAATGAATCTGGTAGACCCGCTGATTCAGCTCATCCATGACTCCTTACGGCAGCTCCAACACCGTGGCAAGGAGGGATCTATTGCTGGGTACCTGGCCACGTTGGGATACAGGCTAACGACATGGCTGATAAAGCTCACAAGGAAGCATGTCGGGATGGTGCTGTCCATCAATGCCCCATCCCGTTGCACGCCATTATCTCATTTTCTGACAGACGCATCATGCGTCAGTGGGAGAGTGGATGGTTGCAGGTGTCGGACAACAAACTGCGCTGGCTCAAACCGAATACAAAAGCTTGGCGGACTTCGTGTCAGCCTCGCTGCCGGAAGGAGGTTTTGCTTACCAGACTAGGCATCGGGCATAGCCCTTTCACACATGGCTTCCTCGTCCGGGGGGGGGGGGGGGGAGGGAGGAGGATTCACCTTTGTGTGAGGTTTGTGGCGTGCTGCTGTCAGTTCAGCATATTGTGGTCCGATACCTCGCGTGCCGGCCAGCAGGACACAGTTGTGACTCATGCAATATTGGAACGTGCAGACAGTCCCATTCGAGGTGAGGGACGGATCACCGTCAAACACTTCGCTGATCAACTGGACCTCTCTGTTGGTAGTGATGCGTCACATGTCCACCACCTGGGATGCTCAAACGTGTGTGCGCTCGCTGGTAACCCTCGCCGCCTGATAGAAGACATAAAGAACAACGAAGGACCATCTGTGCGGACCTGCTTGCGCGATGCGAGCCTGATAGTGATAATTTTTTGTAGAATATCGTCACTGGCGATGAAACATGTGCACATCACTTCGAACCGGAAAAAAGGGCAGTCTACGGAGTGGCGCCACATCACCAGTCCTCCGAAGAAAATGTTCAAAGCCACATCCTCATTCTTCAGTCCGGGACCGCACTGCTGCTGCGGTCGCAGGTTCGAATCATGCCTCGGGCATGCATGTGTGTGATGTCTTTATGTTAATTAGGCTCAAGTAGTTCTCCGTCTAGAGGACTGATGACCTCAGATGTTAAGTCCCATAGGGCTTAGAGCCATTTGAACCATTTTGAACACCCCCATCCTGTTAAGTCATGGGCAGTGATCTTGCAAGACACTGATAGGGATCATTCCGTTTGATATCCTCCCTGATCGTGCAACGATCAACTCTGAAGTCTGTTGTGCTAGCCTCAGGAAACTGAAGAAACGTCTGTAGCGTCATCGTCGCCACAAAAATGCGAACGACCGTCTCTTTCTCTGTGATAACACAAGACCTCACACAAATCTTTGCACCCCAAAGGAGCTCACGGAACTTCGTTGGACTCTTGTTCCTCATCCACCGTACATCCCGGAACCTTCCGACTTCCATCTGTTCGCCCAATGAAGGATACACTCCGCGGGAAGGAGTACGTGCATGATGGGGAGGTTATTGATGCAGCAACACGCTGGATCCAACATCGACCAGTAGAGCGGAACCATGTGAGCATACAGGCCTTCCCAGTAGGGTGTCGTAAGGGCGTCGCACTGTACACAGTTCATGCTCAAAAACACCGTCTTGTAGCCAGAAGAATCTGGAATAATTTATGTACTGGAATCCTGAATGAAACCATCCTGCTTTCAAAAAAAGGAGTGTCTTATTACTTAATGGACGCCTCTCGCATATTACACAAATATAATTTTCTAAATCAGCTTTAATCTCCTTGAACTCTCTCAGCTTCGACTGTTGAAGACACTACATTTCGACATGCTTTCCTTTCCTGCTGTTAAGCATGAGTGTTTGTCATGGTGGTCCATTGATGGCGACCGGGCCAAATATCTCAAGAAATAAGCGTCAAACGACAAAACCACAAAGAACCAGACTCGTCTAGCTTGAAGTGGGAAACAGGATGGCGCTATGGCTGGCCCGCTAGATGGCGCTGCCATAGGTCAAACGGATATCAAAATAGGAACCCCCCCCTTTTTTATTAAATATTCGTTTAGTACGTAAATAAACATGAATGTTTTAGTTGCACCACCTTTTTCGCTTTGTGATACATGGTGCTCTAATACTCACAAACATACGACTCACAATTTTAGATGAACAGTTGGTAACAGGTAGGATTTTTTAAATGAAAATACAGAACGTAGGTACGTTTGAACATTTTATTTCGGTTGTTCCTTTGTGAACTTATCATTTCGGAGAACGCACGCTGTTACAGCCTGATTACCTCTAAATACCACATTAATGCAATAAATGCTCAAAATGATGTCCGTCAACCTCAATGCATTTGGCAATACGTGTAACGACCTTCCTCTCAACAGCGAGCAGTTCGCCTCCCGTAATGTTCGCACATCCATTGACAATGCGCTGACGCATGTTGTCAGGCGTTGTCGGTGGATCTCGATAGCAAATATCCTTCAACTTTCCCGACAGAAAGAAATCCGGGGACGTCAGATCCGGGGCACGTGCGGGCCACGGTATGATGCTTCGACGACCAATCCAGCTGTCATGAAATATGCTATTCAATACCGCCTCAACCGCACGCGAGCTATGTGCCGGACGTCCATCATGTTGGAAGTACGTCACCACTCTGTCATGCAGTGAAACATCTTGTAGTAACATCGGTAGAACATTACGTAGGAAATCAGCATACATTGCATCATCTAGATTGCAATCGATAAAATGGGGATCAATTATCCTTCCTCCCATAATGCCGCACCATACATTAACCCGGCAAGGTCGCTGATGTTCCACTAGTCGCCGCCACAGTGGATTTTCCGTTGCCCAGTAGTGCATATTATGCCAGTTTACGTTATCGCTGTTGGTGAATGACGCTTCGTCGCTAAATAGAACACGTGCACAAAATTTTTGTCGTCGTCCCGTAATTTCTCTTGTGCCCAGTGGCAGAACTGTACACGACGTTCAAAGTCGTCGCCATGCAATTCCTGGTGCATAGAAACATGGTACGGATGCAATCGAAGTTGATATAGCATTCTCAACACCGACGTTTTTGAGATACTCGATTCTCACGCGATTTGTCTGCTACTGATGTGCGGATTAACCGCGACAGCAGCTAAAACACCTACTTGGGCATCATCATTTGTTGCAGTTCGTGGTTGACGATTTACATGTGGCTGAATACTTCCTGTTTCCTTAAATAACGTAACTATCCGGCGAACGGTCCGGACAGTTGGACGATGTCGTCCAGGATACCGAGCAGCATACGTAGCACAAGCCCGTTGGTCATTTTGATCACAATAGCCATACATCAACACGATATCGACCTTTTCCGCAACTGTTAAACGGTCCTTTTCAACACGGGTAATGTATCACGAAGCAAATACCGTCCGCACTGACGGAATGTTACGTGATACCACGTACTTACACGTTTGTGACTGTTACAGCGCCATCTATCACAAAGCGAAAAAAGTGGTCCAAGTAAAACATTCATATTTCTTTACTTACTACACGCATATGTAATAAAAATGGGGGTTCCCATTTTTTTAAAAAATGCAGTTGATGTCAGTTTGACCTATGGCAGCGCCATCTAGCAGGCCAACCATAGCGTCATCTGGTTTCCCCTTCAAGCTAGACGAGTTTCGTTCTTTGTAGTTTTTTCGTTTGATGCTTATTTCGTGAGATATTTGGCCCGGTCACTATGAATGGACCACCCTGTATATAAGGAAGAAATGTGGGGGCAGATTGTCGCGTCACATTCGTAGTTTAAAGGAGACATACAAACTGAATACATTAAATGTATTCACAATTGCCAATATAGACAGGTATCAGCAGTAGAATGGAATGATAACAATGAAAATTTGTGCCGGACCGGGACTAAAACCCTGGTTTCTCACTTATCGCAAGCGATCGCCTAAGCGATGGGCTATCTTTGCACGACTGACGGCCGGACCCAAATGTGCGTATGTCGTCAGCCATGTGTCTATGAACTGTACGCCTACATCCACTATGTATATTTCCGTACAGGCCGGACATGTTACGCGAAAGTCGTTTGCCTGGGTATAAATTCGATATTGCTGTGCCTGTGCTATTCCGAACTGCGATGCAAAGCTTCTTTGGTATTCATGCATGGCCAAAGGAACTTCGGTGATTGAGAATAACGCAGGCACTGCAATATTGTACATTAACTGAAAGCTACCCGTGTGGTCTTCTACTACAACACTCGCTTCATAGCGTGAAACAAGAAGTTAATTATTCCGCGCGGTTCCTGAGAAAAGCCTTGCGAGTTCTGACGCCACATACAGTGCTGCGTGCGAATGCAGGTGGCGTGCCGAAAACACCTGACGCCACAACACGCACCTGTAATTATTGCCCACCTAGTGAGCCACTGTCCGTTAACCATTTTTGGACGTCAAATAATACTTAAGAAAAATTTTTTTTTGGTCACCGCCTAAGACTCACCTCCATGGGCGACAGTTACTCTACAGAAACGTCACGTGTGCCGCAAAGAAGTGTAGCAGGACCTCTGAAGTTCTCAGTACACACAAACTGTTTCTCAGAGAGGATCAGCAGCAATATGTAGTTGTTCATACATGAAGCGTACTCTGCAGGAAAGTATCGTCGTTCAGCGAACGTAAAGAAATGCGAAAAGATTTCGACAGAATTTTCCGTTGATGTAAATGATAGCAGCTCTCTTTAAAACGTTTTATATGTAAGATAATGTCTATAATAAAAAGAAACACGAAAATAACGGATTACATTATTAATGGTTGATGAGTTGTTATTGTAGTTGTTGTCGTCGTCGCCGCCACTATTGTTGTGTTCTTCAGTTAGAAGACTCTGTGATGTAATTCTCCATGCTGTCGTGCACAAATTCATCTCTTGGTCTCACATTACGATTTTTACCTCCACACATTTCCCTCCACTACTAAATTTGTAATCCCTTGATGTCTAAGAATGTGTCCTGTCAACCGATCCCTTCTTTTACTAAAGTTGTGCCACAATTCCTACCCAATTTCGTGCAGCACTTGTTCATCAGTTAAGTGATCTACCCATCTGGTCTTCATCCTCCTCCTTTCAAAATCCTTTTTCTCTTCTTGTCTAGCCTATTTATCGTCCACTTTTCACTTTCTACACATGCCTAAAGAAAAGACTTCGCAACACTTAAACCTATATTCGATATTGACAAATATCTCTTCTTCCAAAACGTATTCTTGCCATTGCCAGTCTACATTTTATATCCTCCTTTCTCCTGAAATAATCAGTTATTTTTCTGTCCAAATAGCAAAATTCATCTACTACTTTCAGTGTCTCGTTTCCTAATCTAATTCCCTCAGCCTCGCCTGATTTGACTACAGTCTACATCTGTTTTTGATTTTGTTAATGTTAATCTTATACTCTCCATTGAAGACAATGGCCATTCTGTACAATGCACTTCCGAGTCCTTAGTGGTCACTAACAGAATTATACTGTCAATGGCAAGCCTATAAGTTTCTATTTCTCCTCCCCGGATTTTAATTCCTACTCCAATTTTTTTCTTTTGTTTCCTTTACTGCTTGCTTAGTATAAAGACTGAATAACATCGGCGGTGCCCTACAACCATGTCTGACTCTCTTCTCAACCACTGCTTCCCTTTCATGCCCCTCGACTCTTATGTGTCTGTACAAGTCATAAACAATCTTCCAGTCGGTATTTTACCGTTTCGGAAATTTAAGCATGTTATTGCAGTCGACATTGTCAAAATATTTCTCCAAATCTTAAAATGGTATAAACGTAAGTTTTCCTTTCCTTAATCTATCTTGTAAGACAAGTCATAGTGTCAGTGTTGCGTCATGGATTCCTCCCTTTCTCTAGATGACAAACTGATCTTTACCGAGGTCGGCTTCTAGCAGGGGTACATGAGAGCACCGACAATCCCCCATGAGAATGTTGACTGCGGTATAATATACAGGGTGGCCCATTGATAGTGACCGGACCAAACATCTGACGAAATAAGCATCAGACGAAAAAAAAATTCAAAGAACGAAAGTTGTCTAGCTTGAAGGAGGAAACCAGATGGCGCTATAGTTAGCCTGCTAGATGGCGCTGCCGTAGGTCAAAGTGATATCAAATGCGTTTTTTTAAAATAGGAACCCCCAATTTTTATTACGTATTCGTGTAGTAAGTAAAGAAATATGAATATTTTAGTTGGACCACTTTTTTCGCTTTGTGATATACGGCGCTGTAATACTTACAAACGTATAAGTACGTCGTATCACGTAACATTCCGCCAGTGTGGACGGTATTTGCTTCGTGATACATTACCCGTGATAAAATGAACCGTTTACCAATTGCGGAAAAGATCGATATAGTGTTGATGTATGGCTATTGTGATCAAAATGCCCAACGGGCGTGTGCTATGTCTGCTGCTCGGTATCCTGGACGACATCATCCAAGTGTCCGGACCGTTCGCCGGATAGTTACGTTATTTAAGGAAACAGGAAGTGTTCAGCCACATGTGAAACGCCAACCACGACCTCAAGCAAATGATGATGCCCAAGTAGGTGTTTTAGCTGCTGTCGCGGCTAATCCGCACATCAGTAGCACACAAATTGCCTGAGAATCGCAAATCTCAAAAATGTCGGTGTTGAGAATGCTACATCAACATCGATTGCACGCGTACCATATTTCTATGCACCAGGCATTGCATGGGGACGACTTTTAACGTCGTGTACAGTTCTGTCACTGGGCACAAGAGAAATTACGGGACGATGACACGTTTTTTGCAAGCATTCTATTTAACGACGAAGCGTCATTCACCAACAGCGGTAACGTAAACCGGCATAATATGCACTATTGAGCAACGGAAAATACACGATGGCTGCGACAAGTGGAACATTAGCGACCTTGGCGGGTTAATGTATGGTGCGTCATTACGGTAAGAAGGATAATTGATCCCCATTTTATCGATGGCAATCAAAATGGTGCAATGTACGTTAATTCCTACGTAATGTTCAACCGATGCTACTACAAGATGTTTCACTGCATGACAGAATGTCGATGTACTTCCAACATGATGGATGTCCGGCACATAGCTCTCGTGCGGTTGATGCGGTATTGAATAGCATATTTCATGACAGGTGGATTGGTCGTCGAACCACCATACCATGGCTCGCACGTTCACCGGATCTGACGTCCCGGGATTTCTTTCTGTGGGGAAAGTTGACCGATATTTGCTATCTTGATCCACCGACAACCCCTGACAACATGCGTCAGCGCATTGTCAATGCATGTGCGAACATAACGGAGGGCGAACTACTCGCTGTTGAGAGGAATGTCGTTACACGTACTGCCAAAAGCATTGATGGTGACGGACATCATTTTCAGCATTTATTGCATTAATGTGGTATTTACAGGTAATCTCGCTGTAACAGCATGCATTCTCAGAAGTGATAAGTTCGCAAAGGTACATGTATCACATTGGAACAATCGAGATGGAATGCTCAAACGTACCTACGTTCTGTATTCTAATTTAAAAAACGTACCTGTTAGCAACTGTTCGTCTAAAATTGTGAGCCATATGTCTGTGACTATTACAGCGCTATCTATCACAAAGCGAATAAAGTGGTCCAACAAAAACATTCATATATCTTTACGTACTGCACGAATACGTAATAAAAATGGGGGTTCCTATTTAAAAAAAACATATGATATCCGTTTGACCTATGGCAGCGCCATCTAGCGGGCCAACCATAGCGCCATCTGGTTTCTCCCTTAAAGCTAAACAAGTTTAGTTCTTTGTAGTTTTTTCGTTTGACGCTTATTTCGTGAGATATTTGGCCCGGTCACGATCAATGGACCACCCTGTATACGCTGATCAGCAAAACTTTCGCATCCTGTGGCCCTGGCAAGGAACGTAGCTCGATGGGACTTGGACCAAACGTGGAAATAAATGTTACGGTAAAGTACAGAAGGCAACTGAAAGGAACAGGGATTGAGACGTATAGAAAGTACATTTTTAAACGAAGACAATGATCACACGTCTCGTGAGAGTCCCCTGGGCACTAAAAAGGGTGCGACATGAACCTGGATAAGGTTTGCGATCACTACCGACGCCAACGCCTGCTCTCCGACGCGCTCGCTTGGTGGCCGCAAGGCTGGTAAGCAGTTGTTTAGCGCGTTCCATTGGCCGGTCCGTTTGCCGAATATCCTCTCTTTCCAAGATCTCTTCCACCTGCGCTGTTCGATCTGGACCCGAAATGTTATATAAAAAAAAGTCAGGGTTCATTGCACCCCTAAAACGATGCACAGGAGAAATCACTACAGTGAGTGTACCACGTTCAAAGATTTGAAAGTCCTCATGCCCTTGCAACATTATGGGTTTCCGCGCTTATACGGATCGCACTCCATCTGCTGCCACCACCAGCCATAATGACGGGGGAAAAAGCCTGAAGAGGGTCTGGGGAAAGGGCCGAAGCCGGATGCTAACGAATAAATATTTTTTAGCCTTTTTCATCGATCGCGCTCTGCTCTAATTAGAGAATGCTTTCTGAAACTTTAAGTTGGTCAAATATTTCATTGCGTGACCACGATAAAATTCCGGTTACAGTTTGAAGGAAGTCGCTAACTGTTTTCACTATAAACCACTCGATGTGTACTGAATGGCTAATTTGCGGTGTGTTTCAAGAAAAACTAGTTTTCCCCGCATCTCGCTGATTGCGTTGTCGTATCTTCTGAACTGTGTGTCGTGCAATGATATAATTTTGGTGTATGTGGAGAGTGTCTGCGAAATGTGTTGCGAGTACAGTTAGTTAGTAAAGTACACTACTGGCCATTAAAATTGTTACACCCCGAAGGTGACGTGCTGCAGACGCGAAATTTAGCCGACAGGAAGAGGATCCTGTGATATGCAAATGATTAGCTTTTCAGAGCATTCACACAAGGTTGGCGCCGGTGGCGACACCTACAACGTGCTGACATAAGGAAAGTTTCCAACCAATTTCTCATACACAAACAGCAGTTGACCGGCGTTGCCTGGTGAAACGTTGTTGTGATGCCTCGTGTAAGGAGGAGAAATGCGTACCATCACGTTTCCGACTTTGATAAAGATCGGATTGTAGCCTATCGGATTGCGGTTTATCGTATTGCGACATTGCTGCTCGCGTTGGTCGAGATCCAATGACTGTTAGCAGAATATGGAATCGGTGGGTTCAGGAGGGTAATACGGAACGCCGTGCTGGATTCCAACGACCTCGTATCACTAGCAGTCGAGATGACAGGCATCTTATCCGCATGGCTGTAACGGATCGTGCAGTCACGTCTCGATCCCTGAGTCAACAGACGGGGACGTTTGCAAGACAACAGCCATCTGCACGAACAGTTCGACGACGTTTGCAGCAGCATGGACTATCAGCTCGGTGACCATGGCTGCGGTTACCTTTGACGCTGCATCACAGACAGGAGCGCCTGCGATGGTGTACTCAACGGCGAACCTGGGTGCACGAATGGCAAAACGTCATTTCTTCCTAGGAACCAGGGTTCTGATTACAGCATCGTGATGGTCGCATCCGTGTTTGGCGACATCGCGGTGAACGCAGATTGGAAGCGTGTATTTGTCATCGCCATACTGGCGTATCACCCGGCGTCATGGTATGGGGTGCCATCGGTTACACGTCTTGGTCACCTCTTGTTCGAATTGATGGCGCTTTAAACAGTGTGTTACGACCCGTGGCTCTACCCTTCATTCAATCCCTGCGAACATTTCAGCAGGATAATGCACGACCGCATGTTGTAGGTCCTGTACGGGCCTTTCTGGACACGGAGAATGTTCGACTGCTGCCCTGGCCAGCACATTCTCCAGATCTCTCACCAATTGAAAACGTCTGGTCAATGGCGGCCGAGCAACTGTCTCGTCACAATACGCCAGTCGCTACTCTTCGTGAACTGCGGTATCATGTTGAAGCCGCATGGGCAGCTCTACCTGTACACGCCATCCAAGCTCTGACTCAATGCCCAGGCGTATCAAGGCCGTTATTACGGCCAGAGGTAGTTGTTCTGGTACTGATTTCTCAGGATCTATACCCCCAAATTGCGTGAAAATGTAATCACGTGTCAGTTCTAGTATATTTGTCCAATGAATACCCGTTTATGATCTGCATTTCTTCTTGGTTTAGCAATTTTAATGGCCAGTAGTGTATAAAACAAGCCTGACGTGCCAGTTTTGCTAGCGGAATAGCGAGAAAGAAAAAAGCGATAAACTTCATTTCCGTTTCGCCTTCCTGTGGGAGGTACCTGGGAGAAAAAGCTTCATAAAGGTTTAAAATTCTTTTTGAAATGCATTGTAAGTCGCTAAGTATTCTGACTATCAAATACCGGGTGAATATAATATGGTTATTTGCGCGACGAAAGTTACGCTCCGTCAAAACTTATAGGGTGGTGACAAAAGCCATGGGATACCTTCTAGTATTCTATCGGACCTCCTTTTGCCTGGCTTAGTGTAGCAGATCCACGTAGGATGGACTCAAGAAATCGTTGCAAGTCCCCTGCAGAAATATCGATCCATGCTGCCTCTGTCACCGGCCATAATTGGTCAAGTGTTGCCGGTGCAGGTTTCCTGCACGATCATTCGATTACGTCCCATAAATGTTCAACGGGATTCATGTTGGACGATCTGGGTGGCCAAATCATGCGCTCGAATTATCCGGAATGTTCAAATAACTTACTGGTTTGCTGCCGAGAAACGTCGTCGACCGCCGCCTGTATTTCGACAGGAGCACACACTGCCATTCTCAAGGCACAACTGCAAGGAGGAAGCAATGTGCAAGTCAGTTTAATACCTCGGTTCGCAGAGGAAAAACACGGGGGATACCGCACACAGAACAAATTAACGCAGAGGCAACACACAACCAAAGATGTCACCTGGCAGCAAACCCGTAAGTTACTTGAACATTCGATTCGCCGGGAGAAGGTCACATATCCGGAATGTTCAAACAGCTGTGGCCTGGAGATATTGCGCAGTGTGAGCCATAAAAATTACATCGCTGTTTGTAAAAATGGCGTCTGTGAATGGCTGCAAATAGCCTCCAAGTAGCCTAACATCCAGAGCCCCCAGTCCATCCGACGTAAACACAGCTTACACCATTATGGAGCCACCACTAGTTTGCTCAGTGTCTTCTTGACGACTTTGGTCCATGGCTTCATGGGGTCTGCGCCATACTCCAACCCTACCGTCAGCTCTTAGCAACTGAAATCGGTGCTACCTGACCAGGCCACGGTTTTGTAGTCGTCTAGGATCCAAGCGATACGGTCTCGAGTCCAGGACTGGCGCTGAAGGCGATGTCGTGTTGTTTACAAAGGCGCTTGCTGCCATAGTCCATTAACGCCATGTACCGCCGGACTGTCCTATGAGATACGTTCGTCGTACGCCTCACACTGATTTCTGCGGTTATTTCACGCGGTGTTGCTTGTCTGTTAGCACTGACAACTGCACTCAAACTTCGCTGCTCTTAGTCGTTAAGTGAAGGCCGTCGGCCATTGCCTTGTCCGCCGTGAGAGGTAACATCTGAAATGTGGTACCGTCTTGTCACTACGGATCGCGGAATACTGAATTACCTATCGATTTCCCAAATGGAATAGACCATTCATCTACCTCCTACTACCATTCCGCGTTGTCTTAATTCCCGCCGGGCGGTCATAATCATGACGGAAACCTTTTCACACGGATCACCTGAGTCCAAATGACGGATGCGCCAATGCACTGCCACCGTTTTGCACCTTGTGCACGCGATACTAACGCCATCGGTATATGTGCATATCGCTAACCCCGTGACTATCGTCACCTGAGTGGATAGGCAGTTTCTAACTGTAACACTTGTCTCACTACGTCAATCAATCAATTTTCTGTTGACGCTGGGAAACGTTAAATAACCAGTTTGGGACAGTGTGACAATTTTCGCCGTTTTGTGATGTAGATACATCAATAGAATCGAATATGCGGCAGTGAAACGTGATACGCTACTGGCCATTAAAATTGCTACACCAAGAAAAAATGCAGATGATAAACGGGTATTCATTAGACAAATATATTATACTAGAACTGACATGTGATTACATTTTCACGCAATTTGGGTGCATAGATCCCGAGAAATCAGAACCCAGAAAACCACCTCTAGCCGTAATAACGGCCTTGATACGCCTGGGCATTGAGTCAAACAGAGCTTGGATGGCGTGTACAGGTACAGCTGCCCATGCAGCTTCAACACGATACCACAGTTCATCAAGAGTAGTGACTGGCGTATTGTGACGACACAGTTGCTCGGCCATTATTGACCAGACGTTTTCAGTTGCTGGAGAATGTGCTGGCCAGGGCAGCAGTCGAACATTTTCTCTATCCAGAAAGGCCCGTACAGGACCTGCAACATGCGGTCGTGCATTATCCTCCTGAAATGTTCGCAGGGATTGAATGAAGGGTAGAGCCACGGGTAGTAACACATCTGAAATGTAACGTCCACTGTTCAAAGTGCCGTCAATGCGAACAAGACGTGACCGAGACGTGTAACCAATGGCACCCCATACCATCAAGCCGGGTGATACGCCAGTATGGTGATGACGGATACATGCTTCCAATGTGCGTTCACCGCGATGTCGCAAAACACGGATGCGACCATCGTGATGCTATAAACAGAACCTGGATTCATCCGAAAAACTGACGTTTCGCCATGCGTGCACCCAGGTTCGTCCCTGAGTACACCATCGCAGGCGCTCCTGTCTGTGATGCAGCGTCAGGGGTAGCCGGAGCCACGGTCTGCGAGCTGATAGTCCATGCTGCTGCAAACGTCGTCGTACTGTTCGTGCAGATGGTTGTTGTCTTGCAAACGTCCCCCTCTGTTGACTCAGGGATCGAGACGTGGCTGCAAGATCCGTTACAGCCATGAGGATAAGATGCCTGTCATCTCGACTGCTAGTGATACGAGGCCGCTGGGATCCAGCACGGCGTCCCGTATTACCCTCCTGAACCCACCGATTCCATATTCTGGTAACAGTCATTGGATCTCGACCAACGCGAGCAGCAATGTCGCGATACGATAAACCGCATTCGCGATAGGCTACAATCCGACCTTTATGAAAGTCGGAAACGTGATGGTACGCAATTCTCCTCCTTACACGAGGCATCACAACAACGTTTCACCAGGCAACGCCGGTCAACTGTTGTTTGTGTATATGAAATCGGTTGGAAACTTTCCTCAAGTCAGCACGTTGTAGGTGTCGCCACCGGCGCCAACCTTGTGTGAATGCTCCTGAAAAGCTAATCATTTGCATATCACAGCATCTTCTTCGTGTCGGTTAAATTTCGCGTCTGTAGCACGTTATCTTCGTGGTGTTGCAATTTTAATGGCCAGTAGTGTACATTCCTGATAGAAGAAGAGATTAGACGGCGTGACGTCAGTGTATAGCTCCACCTGTGCAGAGCATCATGGAGCTTATGTCGTAAAAATACGTAGAGCTGTTGAGAAATGAAGTAAAATTATTCATATATACGTAACGAAGGGAGTTACTAGAAAGACACTCGTGCTGGTTAATGTCCCCTTGATAGCTAAACAACAATTGCTTGATGGAATTTTTAATTTGCTTCTGACCAAAATGTTATTTGGAGTGGTCCAGATCAATTGGGCACCCTGCAGATATTGTCGACCTTTACAAAAAATGCAATTTTTTAGTTCACGAGAAAATATGGTACAAATTTAAATAGATATTTGTTTATTCTGCAAATAACATTTTCCGCCTGGGCTTTTAATTAATGTTTGTATTCATTTATTTATTTACGGTCTCTCATGTTTGTCCATTGTTCCACTCTGATTGAAACACCTGTAACAACAGAACCTGCGAATAGAACAGTTAGATCAGAGAGATACATTCTCAAAATTTATTAGTAGCAGGTGCAGACGAAAAAAAAATTGGCGTGATGCCAAAAATTAAACGTCGAAGAAACGAGATACTGGCGTCTCAAATAAGATTATTAGATTTCAGAAGTCACAAGATTATTAGAAACTGTAAAAGGAAGTCGAGAATTATATAAAAGTAAAAACGAACTTAGGTATTAGAAAAGAGTCAAAAAACTACCGAATTGATGGACACATAGATAAATTAAAAGACAACCTGAAAATAGTAGAGTGGCGATTTCTACTACATGGCATGAAGTGTAATATACCATGCGGAAAAAGAAGTCTTGAACTCCCAGAAAGTCTTGGCATGAATAAGGCTGACTCATGAAGTCCCACGTCTAATTCCTCAAAGCGAAGAGGCCGCTAAAGATGAAGTGGATAAGAGTGAGTTAGTGGATGAAGGCGAAACAGATGGTCAGTTATAGCACGTTGCTGGCACTGTTGGGTAGGTAATAGCGGCGACGAACACTATTCAGAGAGCGTACGCGAGGTATTCTGCACTAGTGTGCAAAACTGAAGGATGAACGTAAATTTCGCGAGATCTACCACTGCCGAGTAACATGGCTCGATAAAAGTTGGAACAGATATGCTACTGCATAGTACACAAGGTAAATCAAAGAAACATGCAAAGAGACGAACAGAATTCAATATGGTGTTGGCCCACACTTTGCCTTAATGACAGCTTCCACTCTCGGAGGCATACGTTCAATCAGGTGCTGGGAGGTTTCTTTGGGAATGGCAGCCCATTCTTCACGGAGTGCAGTACTAAAGAGAGGTATCGCTGTCGATAGGTGAGGACTGGCACGGAATCGGCGTTCCAAAACAACCGAAAGGTGTTGTATGGGATTCTGGTCAGGACTCTGTGCAGGCCAGTCCATTACAGGGATGTTATTGTCATGTAACCACTCCGCCACAGGCCGTGCATTATGAACAGGTGCTCCATCGTGTTGAAAGATGTAATAGACATCCCCGAATTGCCCTTCAACGGTGAGTAGCAAGAAGGTGCGTGAAACATCAATGTAGGCCTGTGCTGTGATAGTGCCACAAAAAACAACAAGCGGTGCAAGCCTCCTCCATGAAAAACACGACCATACCAAACACCATCGCCTCCGAATTTTACTGTTGGCACTACACACGCTGGCAGATAACGTTCACCGGGCATTCTCCATACCCACACCTTGCCATAAGATCGCCACATTGTGTACCATGATTCGTCACTCCATACAACGTTTTTCCACTGTTCAGTCGTCCAGTGTTTACGCTCCTTACACCAAGCGAGGCGTCGTTTGGCATTCACCGGCGTGATGTGTGGCTTATGAGCAGCCGCTCGACCTTGAAATCCAAGTTTTCTCACCTCCCACCTCTCATAGTACTTGCAGTCGATCCTGATGCAGTTTGGAATTTCTGTGTGATGATCTGGATAGATATCGGCCTATTACACATTACGATCCTCTTCAACTGTCGGCGGGCTCTGTCAGTAAACAGACGAGGTCACCCTGTACGCTGTACTTCACTATCACATCGGAAACAGTGGACCTAGGGATGTTTAGCAGCGTGGAAATCTCGCGTACAGACGTATGGCACAAATGACACCCAATCACCTGACCACGTTCGAAGTCCGTGAGTTTCGCGGACCGCCCCATTCTGCCTTCTCACGATGTCTAAGGACTACTGAGGTCGCTGATATGGAGTACCTGGTAGTAGGTGGCAGCACAATGCACCAAATATGAAAAACGTATGTTTTTGGAGGTGTCCGGATACTTTTGATCACGTAGTGTAGTTGGCTGTATGCCATCTCCCTTATTTTATGAATGCATATATTTTACTTACCGCTGCGTTAATATAATTACTTTATATATATATATATATATATATATATATATATATATATATATAATTACTTATATAATATGATTACTTGCACCTGAAGTGGACGTAAGTAAGGACGAAGCATAACGAAGTATTTTTGTTGTACTGATCTTGTAATTTACCTGAGTCGGGTAGCTGGTGATTCCTTCTAATTAACACTCCAGGTCAAACAGTTTTCGGAGGTTTATTTGTTGATGATAACATTTTTCCAAAGTCAATGCAGAATACATCAAACTTCACATATAGTCGCTTTGACAATCCAGCAGCTGACGGACTGATTTACTGACCGAAAAGACTTGACTACCAAGTGAACCCCTAGGCGAACTGACGATGCATTTCCGCGTTTGCTGAAGCCCACATTCTCAACGTATTGTCCCACACTACTTTCGTAGTGCCCCCGCCCATTATACTCATTACTCGCGGCGCGTTGCCGATTCCCGTTAAGAGTTCTGGCACTGTTTGTGCATTCGCACAGAAGAAGAAGATGGTCAAGTGGCCGGTGAGCCTTAACTATATATAGGGTATATAGAGCGTCTGCCATGTAAGCAGGAGATCCCGGGTCCGAGTCCCGGTCGGGGCACACATTTTCATCTGTCCCCGTTGACGTATTAACGCCTGTAAGCAGCTAAGGGTGTTCATTTCATTGTAATTTTATACAAAAGGTCGACAATCAGATTACTCACAGCATAAAATATTAGTTCATTACAGATGAGTTATAGATTAGAAATTGTACAATTTAAGATTGAAAATTAAATATGACTTTTTCACAATAATGCGTTTCATTAATTTAATAAATACAAATCAGTTATCGATCGGAAAATATTGCTAAATTTACGTAATATATACGTAAGTTGTTTAACCTCTTTAACGGCTCATAATATGCATCCAAACGTAAGTAATGGAGTTAATTACATGTGCTAACGATGATCGAGTAATTCTTTTAGTAATAGTATTAATTCTGGTTTACAAATTTGGGATTGAAATTACATATCCCTTGAAATTACGTTAATTTAAATTTGGTTCTTACTTTTTGATCGATTTAAAAGAACGTTTTCCAAACTGAACTTTCGAGATCTAATTGCAGTTAATTAACGAAGGTTACAACGATACTAACATTTATAACTACTTCTAATCAAATGAATTACACACTGATTATTATAGTTCTGAGAAAATGTTGATGGTTCATAGTGATTATTATGTTGTATATTATTTAATTGTTCGTAAATTTTGTTTAATTATCATTCATAATGTTATACAGTACAATTACATAACAGGAAAAGACGCCATAGTGCATTAATTTTTATTCTTTGTGTAACAGAAAGTACCGATACCCGGCTACAAATTCCGGGTATCGAATATTATAGTAATGGTGGAGGGGGGTTTATATGTTACAGCTGGACATTACAGAAGGGGTGACATGGCTCTTAATAACATGTGTGATCACTCCTTTTTTTAATAAAAAAATTGATTTAAAAATGCGAAATGTTAGCGCTGCTGCTGTGGCTAACTGATGTTTGCTTTTTTATTCGGCTACTAGTAAAAAATGGAAATCCAATACCTGATACAACCGAGACCAAAAGTACCGTTTATTCAGATCCTACAAACCGGTATCGGTTTTAAACGGTCGGTTCTTCCCATCCCTAGGGTTTACTGATTCGTCTCTAGAATGAGATTTTCACTCTGCAGCGGAATGTGCGCTCATATGAAACTTCCTGGCAGATTAAAACTGTGTGCCGGATCGAGACTCGAACTCGGGACCTTTGCCTTTCGCGGGCAAGTTCTCTACCAACTGAGCTACCCAAGCACGACTCACGCCCGTCCTCACAGCTTTACTTCCGCCAGTACCTCGCCTCCTACCGTCCAAACTTTACAGAAGCTCTCCTGCGAACCTTGCAGAACTAGCACTCCAGGAAGAAAGGATATTGCGGAGACATTCCTTAGCCACAGCCTGGGGGGATGTTTCTGGGTCCTGAGTTCGAGTCTCGATCCGGTACACAGTTTTAATCTGCCAGGAAGTTTCATATCAGCGCACACTCCGCTGTAGAGTGAAAATTTCATTCTAGATACGTTCCCCAGGCTCTGACTAAGCCATGACTCCGCAATAGCCTTTCTTCCAGGAGTGCTAGTTCTGCAAGGTTCGCAGGAGAGCTTCTGTGAAGTTTGGAAGGTAGGAGACGAGGTACTGCTTTTTTAATAAAAGTTGCTGTGGCTACCTGATGTTTGCTTTTTTATTCGGCAACTAGTAAAAAGTGAAAATCCAGTACCTGATACAACTGAGACCAAAAGTACCGCTTATTCAGATCCAGCATACCGGTATCGGTTTTAACCGGTCGGTTTTTGCCATCCCTAGGGTTTACTGATTCGTCTCTAAACCAGTAGCTCATGACTGTGCATCGTATCGCCACCTACTGCATCTCTCTCTCTCTCTCTCTCTCTCTCTCTCTCTCTCTCTCTCTCTTTCTCTCCCTCCCTCCCTCCCTCCCTCCCTCCCTCCCTCCCCCCTCACTCTCCTTCCCCCCCCCCCCCTCTCTCTCTCTCTCTCTCTCTCTCTCTCTCTCTCTCTCTCTCTCTCTCTCTCTGTGTGTGTGTGTGTGTGTGTGTGTGTGTGTGTGTGTGTGTGTGAATATATCGCATCGGGTTGGTTGCACCTGGCGCCAGATCGGAAGGTTGGACGGTGCATCGAAACTGCCAGTGCCCGCGATATGCACGTAATCGGCCGTTATTAATTTCCGGCGCAGTCCTCGCTGCCTACGGCTGCGGAATAATTGCGCCGCCGGCGTCCGGTTCCGTTCCAATCAGCGGCGCATTAACGGAGTCCCAGATGCGCGCTCTACACTTTCAGCCGGAGCCGCGTCACAACTAGATTACGGATCGGCACCGCCGGGGAGAACGGGCGAGTGGCGGCGGCGACGGGCTCCCTCTGACGTCACTCGGTCGTCATGGCGACCGCAGGACAGTGGGGAGTGGAGGGGGGATAGGGCGGGGAAGGGTGGGGGGAGGGTGTTTTTCAGCGCGATAATCCCTGTGCTTCGACGCGCGCTGAGCGAGAGGAATTAAAACGCCGGCCTGGAGCTGCGCTGCTGGAATACACCGCCGCTGCTGGAATACGCCGCTGGCGACGCCATCACTTATTCATACGTCGCGGAGGTCACTTAAAATACAGACGGCGGGCTGGGCAAGCGGGCTGCAGTAATAACCCCACTGTCTATTCGCCTGTCGTCCCTGCACAGCTCAGTATCCAGCCTGTTTTAAATTTAACGCCATCCTCCACTCCTTTTTTTTATGACCGACTCGCTAGTAGGAATCTGACAGAAAAAAAGACAATATATTCTCTGTGTTGAGGCTCATAAGTGGATCGAAAGACTCATCACCTAGATATAAAATGCAGGGAATTCAGAAAGTGAATCAGAAGTGTCGCTCCTACGCTAAAGGGGCCCTCACACGCTCAATACTTACTGCGCAGTACTGAGTTTGCATAATAACATTGATGGTTTGCGCAATATACTGAAGGACAGCAGAGCATCAAAAATAATGACGCTTCCTCAGTATATTGCGCATTATATGAGGCGTGTTTTTTAAGTAAGTAAATTAAAAAAAAGACGTGCCAAGATATCTCAATAATTTTATTTTTACATGAATACCTATGCCTTAATCTACGCACTGACGCCATTACAGTCTGATTCTTCATTGTTTACGTTGTGTACTAAGTGTTTAAGATGGTCCGATAATCGCGCGTGCCGGCCTGTGTGGCCGTGCGGTTCTAGGCGCTTCAGTCTGGAACCGCGTGACAGCTACGGTCGCAGGTTCGAATCCTGCTTCGGGCATGGATGTGTGTTTAAGTAGTTAGGTTTAAGTAGTTCTAAGTTCTAGGGGACTGATGACCACAGAGGTTAAGTCCCATAGTGCTCAGAGCCATTTGAACCATTTTTTTAATCGAGTCCCGCCGACTTTGAAGTACGGTCTGTTATAACATTTCTTAGTGCTAAAGGCCTAAAAGCGATCGATATTCATCGTCAGATATGTGCAGTTTACGGAGAAACCGCTATGACTGATGGAATGGTAAGAAAGTGGGTGAGAGCATTTAAAGATGGCCGCACAAATGTGCATGATGAACAATGGAGTGGGCGTCCTTCGTTCGTTAATGAAAGTTTGGTGCAGTATGTGGAGAATAAGAAGAGAGAAAACAGGCACTCTACGATTTTCTCCTTGTGGGATAACTTCCCTAATGTTTCTCGTAGTGTTTTGTATGGCATTGTGACCGGGCACTTGCATTACCGAAAATTGTGCGGACGTTTGGTACCGAAAATGTTGACGGATGTGCAGAAAACCAAACGTTTAGACAGTGCATTGACTTTCCTTGAGCGGTACCACAACGACGGTGATGATTTCTTAAGCCAAATTGTTACGGGCGATGAAACCAGGGTGGCCTACGTCACACCAGAATCAAAGCAACAGTCCATGGAAGTTGAGCAAGGGGATCGTTTTGCTGCAAGATAATACCCGTCCGCATGTGGCCAATCGGACCAAAGATCTCATCACATCTTTTCGATGGGAAACTCTAGATCATCCTCCGTACAGCCCCGATCTTGCACCCAGTGACTACCATCTGTTCCTGCACTTGAAGAAACACCTGGGCAGTCAGCGTCTTCAAGATGATGACGAAGTCAAAACAGTGGTGATGCAGTGGTCAACAAGTCAGGCGGCAGACATCTATGAGGAGGGTATTCAAAAACTAGTACAACGTTATGACAAGTGCCTCAGTATTGATGGAAATTATGTAGAAAAGTAGATTAAGTTACAGGCTTTCAGGTAAAAATAAAATTATTGAGATATCTTAGCACGTCTTTTCTTAATTTCAAGACGGTGCTTATTTAAAAAACACGCTTCGTATGAGGATATTTAGTCACTTGTATATGAGACCGAAGTCGGTAGGAAGATGGAATTAAATGATAATTAAATGGATACCCTAGCTGCAAACAGGCGCTGATATACATCATTCGGGACATGTTGAAAATGTGTGCCCCAACTAGCACTCGAGCCCATAATCTCCTGCTTACATAGCAGCCGCTCTGTTCATCTGAGCCACCGAGGAGACGGGCACAGGGACTTAGCCCTTTCACGCTCCCCGTGAGACTCACATTCCCAGCATGTCCACACCACTACATTTGTAGTTCGCCTAACAGATGTTTGGCCATCACACTCACGGGGAGCGTGCTAGGGATACGTCCCTACAGGCGCACTATCCTCTGTGCCCTCGGTGGCTCAGATGGATAGAGCGTCTGCCATGTAAGCTGGAGTCCCGGGTTCGAGTCTAAGTTGGGGTACACATTTTCACCTGTCCCCGTTGATGCATATCAACGCTTGATTGCAGCTAGGGTGTCGACTTAATTATCATTTCATTCTAGAGTAGCTGCACCGTCATCAGTGCTATCTGTTCTCTCGGGAACAGATACCATCTTCATATATAGTGAAGATGGAATTACTTGCCAGAATTGCAGCTGCCTGTGATGTGATTCGAAACACACCAGGAACCTTCGCCAGGGTGCGTCAGAATCTTTTTTGCCGATGTCATGCTTGCTTTGGGGTTGACGGCTGTCACTTTGAGCAGATTTTGTGAGATACGGAAGAAATGGTACGTTCATTGTGTTAGTGCTGGTATTTGCAGTCAAGTGTAACTAAAGTAAATAAAAAAGTACGGAGTAATGTGACTTAATTCCTATTATCTCCTTAAACTGGCTTCTCCGAACCCAGATTTCCGACCTCAAATTCTTCAGTGGAGCGTTCTCTATATCCTGTTACATTTTTGCACTCTCTTACGAAAAGACCCTGTCTTGACGCAAAATTATTGCCCAATAAATGTGTATGAGGGCCCATGAAGGCCATTGAGCAGCAAGTGTGTTGCATTGTCAGAAGAGAGCAATGGATCCGCGTCTACTGCGCACATACAGTTGTACTGCCGTACGGATAACAGGAGCATCACGGTGTGCGAGCGAAATAGCGCAGCAGCTGGAAACGACTCCAGGTTTGAAGTACGCGGCTCATTATGATCCTTGTGAGCAAATGCTTACAACTGCAGACAGATTCAGTTTGAAACTCTGACGGTGTATGGGCCAAACGGAGCGTCGCATCATGCTGTAGTGAAATGATAACAACATTGACCGAGGACACACGCACGTGGATGAAGCTGGTCGGGAAGTTCACATCGTGCAACACGCGGTTTCCATATTTTCTGTAGGCTGAAAGAACATCTAGGGGCAGGAGGGTTTCGAATAATGAACACGTTCACGTATAGCTTCCTCTAAATGGCCCCGTGACCAAGGCTGGATTTCCACTGTCGAGGAATTCAGCAACTGGTACAACGCCCCGACCGTTGTTTACAGAAACTTGTTGATTACGTTGAAAAACAGTGGCGCGTATCTGTAGTGCAGTACTCATGAAAAGTTATGTGACCTGCCACCGTATGTTGTGTACAGTGTCCGCCTGATAGTAGATCTTCCCGCACACCAAGGAGGCTGTGCGGGTAGCCGCCCCGCCAGGGGGACGTCCTTAAACTGCTTTCAACAACTCCGAGATATTCCCCTTGTCTGGCTTCGGCTGTTCACCACGGAGTTTACGTTGCGTTCAAAGCGTGCTCGTCGAAGCAGTGTGTGCTGGCGGGTACGAGGCCCTAACACGTTCAATAATATTGTCATACTGTCAATAATTAACCGCTTTATGGCGTTATTGAAGTATTGTCAATACTGGAAACCTTGATGACTGGTGCTGATGGACCTCAAAAACTCTCAATATTGTCAATATATATTGAATATGTGAGGTTAAATACTGGCGGTTTGACAATATGCTCCATTCAGATGTTGGCAGAGCTGCAGAAACCAGCCACTTGTCGTTAGCGTGCGCTGTTTATTTTTTCAATTCGCCATTGTCCATGTCATACCTCAGATTCCATTTTCAAAGCGTCTTTAACACAAAAGAACTGTAAGGCGCCTATGCAAGGGTAATCACTGTATTTTTATATACCAGATTCGGATGGTTGGCGGAGGATTTTCTACAACATTGCTTAATTGCTTAATTTGAAAATATAGATTGTTGTGTTGCATAGCACTTTCGAAAAAATGCTCCCATCCGCAAAAAGTCATACATGTGCAATGATTAGTAATAGGTCTGCGAAATGCATTTCAGATTCACCAAATTATCCCAAAGCGTAAAAAAAAGTTTTACGTTAATTATATAAAAGGTCCTTGCTATGCAGATATCATCGCTTCAGAGGTTTCCATAAAATGTTACTAATTGTACTTGCTGTTATTACAGAACTAAACTAGAAGCATTAGAATGACTTGTCTGTCACCAGGCACCTCTAGGTTAGTCCTAATATCTTGTCGAATGCTGTTACCTCTCTCATCGACCTATTTTGCTTTTCTATTTTACTTCATATCGACACTAATAACTTGTACGATGCCGTCGGAACATAATTTATTAAATCCTTTCGGGTCCGTGAGTCTGATTTATGTCAGTAAATTAAGATGTCAGCAGTCGCTCCTTTTTTTTTAACCAATCTCGGACCGATTTCCTCTTTTTCATTGTTATCTGTT
Organism: Schistocerca americana; assembly: GCF_021461395.2. Classification (NCBI taxonomy): domain Eukaryota; kingdom Metazoa; phylum Arthropoda; class Insecta; order Orthoptera; family Acrididae; genus Schistocerca; species Schistocerca americana. The sequence goes on from NC_060128.1 coordinate 150,960,530, forward strand.
GCTTGAAAGCTATAGCTAATATAACTGCAGCAAACGATTTTTCTTTTGCGTGTTTGACGTCTTAACCTTGAGTTGTCAGCTGTCAATTTTTGTCAGTGTTATTGACAGTATGAGGTCGCTTCAGTATATTGAACGTATTAGAAACTAGTACTGTCAAAAAGTATTGAACGTGTGCTGGCCCCTTTAGGTACCTCTTTGCTGCGACAGGTCACGAGCCCTCGCAGCGCCTCTGAGATATTTAGGCCACCGCCGGATAGTGCTAAGTGAGTTACGCTCTACGCCTCGGAGTGCCAGCAGTTCCGTCTTGGCGCTCCACGCCGCCGGTTCGTCCTAGTCAGCCGTCACACACCAGTAGCACCGGCGCAGTAACGTCCCAGATTCCCACACCGCCGCCTACAACGGCTCTAGGGTTCGTCGTATAGGAACATCGCAGACAACGTCATACGAGACAGATTTCTGTTGTTCGCACTTGGGTGGATATTCACCCGTTTCGTAGAGAGAGCGTGGGTCACATTACAAATCTTTCAGTAACAAAATTACAAGTACGGCAGAATAAAGTAATCCATGCACAACTCTGGAGGTGCCTTTTCTCCATAATCCGTCCACAGACGATAATGAAGGTAAGATATTTTTATGACTCTGAGGCCAGCGAGGTGGTGCAGTGGTTTGCACACTGGACTCGCATTTGGGAGGAGGACGGTTCAAACCCCTTGTCCGGCCATCCTGATTTGGGTTTGCCGTGATTTCTCCTAAGTCGCATCAGGCAATTTCCAGGATGGTTCCTTTGAGAGGGCAGGGTTGATCTCCTTCCCCGTCCTTCCCTAATCCGATGGGACAAATGACCTCACTGCTCGCTCCCCTCCTTCAAATCAACCAACCAACTGATGATGAAACTTCCTGGCAGATTAAAACTGTGTGCCGGACCGAGACTCGAACTCCGGACCTTGGCCTTTCGCTCTACCAACTGAGCTACCCAAGCACGACTCACGCCCCGTCATCACAGCTTTACTTCTGCCAATACCTCGTCTCCTACCTTCCAAACTTTACAGAAGTTCTCCTGCGAACCATGCAGAACTAGCACCCCTGAAAGAAAGGATATTGCGGATACATGGCTTAGCCACAGCCTGGGGCATGATACTGGAATGAGATTTTCACTCTGCAGCGGAGTGTGCGCTGATATGAACCCACCTGGCAGATAAAAACTGTGTGCCGGAACGAGTTTTAATCTTCCAGCAAGTTTCATATCAGCGCACACTCCGCTGCAGAGTGAAAATCTCATTCTGGCAACTGATGATGGTTGCAGTGATGCTCTTCCAGTATCCCGCAATGAATAGCAACAGCTGCGTGAGGAATGGAATAAAATTCTGTTGACAGCCATTCAGCTTTTTTTTTTTTTTAGCTTGTTCTCTTTTTGACTCATCAGTTTTCTGACTGATGCGATGCGACCCGCAAGGAACTCCTCTCGCCGGCCGGGGTAGCCGAGCGGTTCTGGGCGCTACAGTCTGGAACCGCGCGACCGCTACGGTCGCAGGTTCGAATCCTGCCTCGGGCATGGATGTGTGTGATGTCATTAGGTTAGTTAGGTTTAAGTAGTTTCAAGTTCTAGGGGACTGATGACCTCAGAAGTTAAGTCCCATAGTACTCAGAGCCATTTGAGCTCCTCTCTTGTGCTAGTGTCCTCATCTCATAGTACGAAGCACTTGCCCTCTACCTCCTGAATTATTCGCTAGATACAGAGGTTCAAGAAAAATATGGAAATGTCGCGAGAAATACATGCTTGAACACAAATGAGCTGTGCACGGCTCGCGTCTATTCCATTTATTGTTTGTCATCTTCTATTACGGTACTCCCGCCTCGTTTTCTTATTCCATTTACTGCCTTACTTGCGTGTGAGCATCAGCAGCAGCGCGTATCGATAAGTGCACTGTTTATCATCTCTGGAGCGACCGGTAGTATTTCCGGGTCGTCGTGTGTCTGGCAGTCAGTTGGAGACGGACCAGCAGTGCAGTGGGGACGCAGCAGCAGTGAAGTCGGGGGACGGAGCGCCGGTGAGGCGCCGACAGCCAGTGCTCGCCGACCGCTGGCGACACACATGAACTGTCCGACGGAGGGATATTGGAGCGGGACGACTGTTGGTTGGTCGTGTCATCGGCCGACGTATATTTGGTCCTTCCACCGTTTCCAGACCTGGGAGATGGTCGGTTGGTGTAGAGCAGCGAGGAAGACCCCGCAGCGCGTGGTTTGGCCGGGAGCGCTGGCGGTGTCTATGTAGTGTCGGAGTGTGTGGTGCTGTTCCCATTGCTACAAGGTTCGTGGCTCACCGATCCTGGACATGAGTTTTGACTTAATCTACCAGCAGGTCACAACTCTTCACATTATGTCGTTTGGAGTTCGTTGTCAGCTGTTGGGTCATTCCCGCAAGCAATAACGTGAGTTTTCAAGTTGGCTAATTTTAGCCATCCTCCGGTGGTTTAACTCTACTTGGTTATTTGAACTGAAGTGCACCAGCGGACTCTTCTACCTTGCGGCCGTTAACGTTCTGGTTACCTGCCCTGGCCGTTGACGTAAATTTAGGCAGTGTATTTTCCTCATCGTGTTGTAGCTGTCCAGCATGGTGTGTAGTTTGACAGCTCAATGTATAATTGGTTGTAGGCGCCAATACCTTCTACGTTCTTCCATTTATTTCCCTGTTGAGTGCTCGTCGGGTGAAGCGGAGGATAGCTTGTCGGTGGGTATGTTGATTGTCTGTCAGTTGGGTTGTCGTCGGATCGATGATGGTTGGGCCGACTGCCTATTTCACCTGAGCATTAGTGTTTTAATTCCAAGCCGACCCTCGGAAACTTCTGAGCACCGTTGGTGTACTGCCTTTTCTTGTTTGTTCTTGTTGTTTGTACTAGTATGGATTCTAGCCGATTTTTAGATTAAGGTTGATTTGCCCTTAAGATGTCCGATGGTTTGGGTCTTGAACCTAATTTAAGAACTGTTTTACGTAAAGCCTTTGGCATTTTTAAAACTGATGTTATTGAGCTTTAAGTGTTGGGCCTTCAGCCGATTTTGAATTTAAGTTTTTTGCTCCTGAAGGGTCAGATTCTATGGGCCTTCAGCCTAATTAAGGAACTGTTTAAGATAAGGCTTTGCCTTTGAATTTCTGATTTTGGTTGAGCTTTAAGTTATTGGCTTTCAGCCGTTTTTAAATTAAACTGGTCTTGCCCTTGAGGCATGAGATTGTATGGCGCATTCAGCAGGTAGTTAAGTTCCAAAACTAAATCTGTGTTCTTTTTTAAAAAACTTCGCTCTTGTAATGTTTGATCAAATAAAAGGTTGTATGTTCGACTGTAACTGACAGCCGATTGTTTTGGCCCCTTTCCACAACTTGAACTATCTGTCCTGTCCTGCGGGCATAGCAGGGCGTCTCAATAAATACATATACTAGTCAAACCAGCAGGTTAAGCTGTTGTATTTCACCAGTAACGGTACCTGTGCATTGACCTCAGTACGTTCCAAGTGTCAGTCTTCGTCAGAAGAGTGTTGTGTGTACTTACGAGTGCTTTATGTTGGAGCGAAGTGAATTCGAAAGTAGTCCTTGTATGGTAGATGCTTCCATAAGCAAGGTAGCCGAAGTGTTTGTTGTTTCATGAAGACCTTTACCACACACAGGGAAATCAGAAAAACATCAGCCACGAAGTGACAACAACGACGAAAATGTGAGTCTACTGATCGTGACAAACGGTCATTGAAGACGATTGTGACGTGACACAGCTGCGAAAGATACTGCAGAATTGAACGTAGCACTCCTGAACCTTTTTAGCAACGAAAATCCCCGAATGAAGGTTCTTGAACAGGGAACTGCAGGGCAAGTTGTAAGTCCAAAACCACTGACCAGTGATGCAAATGCCCGTAACAGTAAAACGGGACGCCGAAGTTACAACACCTGGACTATGGAGCAATGGAAGAAAGTCGTGTGATAGGATGAGTCTTATTGCAGAATGTTGCAACATCTGTCTGTCCTTACGTTCCAACAGTGAAATATGGCGGGGGTTCGGTGACGATTTGGGCAACCATATCATGGTATTCCTCGCCCCAAGTTCACTCAGAGAGATCGCGTAAGTCCCATGGCTTATGTGTCCATTTTGGCTGATCATGTCCATCCCACGGCACCATCTTTGTTTCCCGAAGGTGATGTGGCGGTGCAAGACAACAATGCCACTGTTCACACAACTCGCATCATCCAAGACTGGTTCTGTAAACAGGATCTATTGTCGCAACCACCCTGGCCACCACAGTCAGCTGATGTGAATAGCAAGTAGTTTAACGTCTAAGTACAGCAAAGCCACGGGAGCTCCGTCATTGAGAAGGCAGTGACGTTAAACTCTTGTGATGAAAAACCTATAAAAAGGCCTGGTCGTCATTATTGCCGCCTTTTTTCCTTGATTGTTTCGTTAAAGGGCGGGGAACTCGTGTCAGTTAGCGAGATAATAATTAGATTGGACTTTATCGTGTTAAGATTCACGATAAACTGTTAGAATATTACGGAGATTAAAAGTGATGTAGTGTACTATCTCTGACTGTTGGTAGCAACGGAGTAATAAGGGGATTTTAGGACTTGAGTGCTAGATTGGGAACTTACGGACATACAGACGACAGAAACTCAAATTAGCTGCTGATACAAGTGAATTCAGAGGTACCGGTATTCAGATATAAACGTGTGGACTTTTTAAAGTGTGTACCGTTAGTTGCGAATCTGGACGTAGAGCGCGTGCATATCGGCATTTGCGGGCTATTTAGATTCCTCCAGGCTAGGAACCTTTTAAATAGACCATCATCCATCACCATCTTAATCCTTGAATATAGAGTGAAAGTGAAATACAAGAGTGTTGTACTTACTTCATTTACCTAGTACTAATCAGCGAAGGTTTTACGGAACCAAAGCTATTCAGCAGTAAGTCAGCACCATCTAGCGGAAAGCGTAGGCATTAACTAACACGCTGACTGAAGCGAACGTTTACTGTTTTACGGACTGCTTAATATGAACTTCTGTGACTCTTTGACGTCCCCACTCCCTCCGAAAGGTGGCGTGGGCTGTCTTAATCATAAAAGGGGAGAGTTTTAGCCGGGCAAATTACTAAATAAAAGCGATATTTACAAGACACGCAGTAGTAGCAAAACACAAGGCCCGCACCTCATCGGAGAGTCGTCGCTGCCACGTCGGGAAGTAAAACCGGAAAACCTACCGACGATACGTATCTACGAGCAGACGTCGACGTGGAGTACCTAAAAAGGGAACCACAAGAGAGTTGGGGATGCTTCAACAACTACTTCTAGTCTTCGAGAGAAAGATGTTAAGGAACACTTTTAAAAATTGATTGAAAACAATCTTGACCATCATAAAATATTTATTTGCAATGGTTACCGGGTTTGGTCAGAATGTGACCGTCTTCAGACCATCCATACCATGATCGTAGGCGGTGAATGCGTTGTGACTCCACGAATGTAAACTGCTATAAATATTTTATTGCTGTCAACACTAGTTTTAATTTATTTTTAAGGTATTGTAACCAGACCACTGTTTTTCTCCACGAGAAATGTTGTCAGAAATTATTAAGGAAAGTATTTGGCCGCAACCCACAGAACCAACCAGAGAAATGGAGGATATTAAAAACCATGAACTGGCAGATCAGTGTTCATAAGCTGATGTTGGCCGACAGACGAACGAACGATTTATGTGGGCAAGACACCTAATTATGGCAACGTCCTTGCCGCAGTGGATACACCGGTTCCCGTGAGATCACCAAAGTTAAGCGCTGTCGGGCGTGGTCGGGACTTGGATGGGTGACCATCCAGGCCGCCATGCGCTGTTGCCATTTTTCGGGGTGCACTTAGTCTCGTAATGCCAATTGAGGAGCTACTCGACCGAATAGTAGCGGCTTCGGTCAAGAATCCCATCATAACGGCCGGGAGAGCGGTGTGCTGACCCCACGTCCCTCCTATCCACATCCTCCCCTGAGGATGACATGGCGGTCGGATGATCCCGGTAGGCCACTCATGGCCTGAAGACGGAGTGCTAAAAAAAAAAAAAAAAAAAAACCTAATTATGATGGAAGAGGAAAAACAACCGCGGGTAACATTCTCAGGATCCGTGGAGGGCAGAAGGGGCCGAAGAAGGCTCTGGATGGGGTGCAGGAATGATCTCCACAGGGGTACGGAGACGGTGGACCTCGCAAAACAGGAAAAGAAATGATTGGCAGATGAATGTAGAGAACACCCAAGGTAGTCTAGACCTAAGCAACAGTTAAGAAAAGAGTAGTTCAACGAGGAATCCCATTTCTGACTGACTCTTATACATCCCTTGCTTCGTCCGTCAAGTGATCCCCAATTTCGATGTCACTAATTTCATTTCTGCTACTACTTATCACTATGATCTTTCATTGGTTTACTCTCGATTCACAGTGTGTTTATTAGACCTGTCGGTCCCACTCAACAGTCTGCAGTGTCTTATCAGGGCTGTATTCCTAGAAAATGAAATAAAATAATGAAGTGATTTTTTGGATGCTAATCGTTCAAGAGGTGAGACACATCGCATTGACGAAAATAGGAGTATAAGATCATGATGGAATAAATTCTGAGTACTAATGATAGAATGGAAACTCATGCTTTGAATAAAATTTCGTAATCTGGTCTTCTTTTGCGAACCAATGTACCTGGTGATCAAAAAATCAGTATAACTTTGAATAAATCACGGAATAATGTAGATAGAGAGGTACAAATTGACACACATGATTCGAATGACATGGGGTTTTATTAGAAACAAAAAAAAATACAAAGTTCAAAAAATGTCCGACAGATGGCGCTTCATCTGATCAGAATAGCAATAATTAGCATAACAAAGTAAGACAAAGCAAAGATGATGTTCTTTACAAGAAATGCTCAATATGTCCACCATAATTCCTCAACAATAGCTGTAGTCGAGAAATAATGTTGTGAACAGCACTGTAAAGCATGTCCGGAGTTATGGTGAGGGATTGGCGTCGGATGTTGTCTTTCACAGCATCCCTAGAGATGTCGGTCGATCACGATACACTTGCGACTTCAGGTAATCCCAAAGCCAATAATCGCACGGACTGAGGTGGCCAAGCATGACGAAAGTGGCGGCTGAGCACACGATCATCACCAAACGACGCGCGCAAGAGACCTTTCACACGTCTAGCAATATGGGGTGGAGCGCCATCCTGCATAAACATCGTACGTTCCAGCAGGTGTTTATCAGCCAGGCTGCGGATGATGCGATTCTGTAACATATCGGCGTACCTCTCACCCGTCACGGTAGCAGTTACAAAACCAGAATCCCGCATTTCCTCGAAGAAGAAAGAAGGCCCTATAACGGTAGATGTGGTAAATCCAACTCATGCCGTGACTTTCTCGTCGTGCAATGGAGTTTCCACGATAGTTCTAGGATTTTCGGTAGCCTAAATTCTGCAGTTGTGGACGTTGACAGACCCTCGGAGCGTGAAATCAGCTTCGTCGGTCCACAACACGTTACTCAACCAATCGTCATCTTCCACCATCTTTTGAAACGCCCACACCGCAAATGCCCTCCGCTTCACTAAATCGCCAGGTAACAGTTTATGATGCCGATGGATTTTGTACGGATAGCATCGCAGGGTACGCCTAAGTGCTAACAAACAGTAGTGTATGGAATGCCGGTGCGACGTTCGACTGCACGAGCGCTGACTTCCCCGTGCATAGACGAACCCGCTACAGTCTCCATTTCTTCCTGAACTGTCTCAGCAGCATTACGCCTTGTGCTCGGTCGGCCACTACGGGGTCTATCGTCTAAACAACCCGTGACTCCGAAATTCGAAATCATTCTCGCCACAGCTGCATTTGTCAACGGACCTTTACCCGCTCGAGTCCCCTTCCTATGGCGATAGGATCGTAACGCTGAACTAGCACATTGCCCATTCTGATAACACGGCTTCACTAAAAGCGCCGTTTCAGGTAATGTCAACATGCTGCGACTGCTGGCGCATCTGATTCTCTCTCTCATTACAGCTCCTTTTATACACGATTGTCATGCGCAGTCACTGACGTTTTGCTGTCCAGAGCCATCTGTCTGACATTTTGTGAACTTTTTTTTCCTAATAAAACCCCATGCCATTCCAAGCATGTGTGTCAGTTTTTACCTCTGGTGGTTTATTAAGTTTTCAAATTTATAGTGACTTTTTGATGACCCGGTATTTTCCAAGTAAGCTGTGTAAACACAATTATTTGATTACTAATGTCGGCAACACGTGTTACCGTCCTCAGATCCGTATAACTGGGCAATGGTAGGTGTATCATACACGGCTTACACCGCTCTGTCACTTGAGGACTACACAGGATACATAACAGAGTCGAAGCATTGCAATGACATGCTAGTTGTTCTATCAGAAAGTAGGTACAACTGTGAACACGAGTAGGACAGATATATGCCACATCCTGGTGCTTCATGGTATGAAACCATCAAGCTGTCAGTTAACCAAAGAGTAAAGTTTCGTTACCTGAGATTTCCAGCTCATGTTTAAGTCGGTGCAGGAATCGCCGTTGGAGCGCAGAGAAGCTAAGCGAGGCAATACCGTCAAAATATTTAACTGCAAGTCATAAATGATTTACATGACAATAGCGAGGGCATGCAGCTTTACTGTATGGTTAAATGATGATGGCGTCCTCTTGGGTAAAATATTCCGGAGGTAAATTAGTCCCCCATTCTGATCTCTGGGCGGGGACTACTCAAGAGACGTCGTTATCAGGAGAGAGAAAACTGGCGTCCTACGGATCGGAGCGTGGAATACACTTAGCAGATTCAGAAGGATGTAGGCTGCAGTACGCACTGGGAGATGAAGCAGCTTCCACAGGATAGAGTAGCATGGAGAGCTGCACCAAACCAGTCTCAGGACTGAAGACCGCAACAACAACAGCAACGATACTTGGACTTCCCAAAAGAGAAAATTAGACTGCAGACTTGTGGAAATGAACATGGGAATGCCATGTGGCTAGGCCTTCCGTCGGGTAGACCGTTCGCCTGGTGCAAGTCTTCCGAGTTGACGCCACGTCGGCGACTTGGTCGATGGGGATGAAATGATGATGATGATGATGATAAGGACTACACAACACCCGGTCCCTGAGAGGAGAAAACCTCGAACCCGGGTCGTTAGGCATGACATCCCATCGCGCTGACCACGCAGCTACCGGAGGAGGATTGTGGAAATGCAGAAGTACATTGGACAGCGCGTTGAAGAAGCTCGATTGTCGGGTCACCAAACCAACCACTTGCAAGTGCTTAATTAGCTGTAAACTTATAAATGCTTCACAATTAGTAGAACAAAAAAATGGTTCAAATGGCTCTGAGCATTATGGGACTCAACTTCTGAGGTCATCAGTCCCCTAGAACTTGTTGTTGTTGTTGTTGTGGTCTTCAGTCCTGAGACTGGTTTGATGCAGCTCTCCATGCTACTCTATCCTGTGCAAGCTTTTTCATCTCCCAGTACCTACTGCAACCTACATCCTTCTGAATCTGCTTAGTGTATTCATCTCTTGGTCTCCCTCTACGATTTTTACCCTCCACGCTGCCCTCCAATACTAAATTGGTGATCCCTTCATGCCTCAGAACATGTCCTACCAACCGATCCCTTCTTCTGGTCAAGTTGTGCCACAAACTTCTCTTCTCCCCAATCCTATTCAATACTTCCTCATTAGTTATGTGATCTACCCATCTAATCTTCAGCATTCTTCTGTAGCACCACATTTCGAAAGCTTCTATTCTCTTCCTGTCCAAACTATTTATCGTCCATGTTTCACTTCCATACATGGCTACACTCCATACGAATACTTTCAGAAATGACTTCCTGACACTTAAATCTATACTCGATGTTAACAAATTTCTCTTCTTCAGAAACACTTTCCTTGCCATTGCCAGCCTACATTTTATATCCTCTCTACTTCGACCATCATCAGTTATTTTGCTCCCCAAATAGCAAAACTCCTTTACTACTTTAAGTGCCTCATTTCCTAATCTAATTCCCTCAGCATCACCCAACTTAATTAGACTACATTCCATTATCCTTGTTTTGCTTTTGTTGATGTTCATCTTATATCCTCCTTTCAAGACACTGTCCATTCCATTCAACTGCTCTTCCAAGTCCTTTGCTGTCTCTGACAGAATTACAATGTCATCGGCGAACCTCAAAGTTTTTATTTCTTCTCCATGAATTTTAATACCTACTCCGAATTTTTCTTTTGTTTCCTTTACTGCTTGCTCAATATACAGATTGAACAACATCGGGGAGAGGCTACAACCCTGTCTTACTCCCTTCCCAACCACTGCTTCCCTTTCATGTCCCTCGACTCTTATAACTGCCATCTGGTTTCTGTACAAATTGTAAATAGCCTTTCGCTCCCTGTATTTTACCCCTGCCACCTTTAGAATTTGAAAGAGAGTATTCCAGTCAACATTGTCAAAAGCTTTCTCCAAGTCTACAAATGCTAGATACGTAGGTTTGCCTTTCCTTAATCTTTCTTCTAAGATAAGTCGTAAGGTCAGTATTGCCTCACGTGTTCCAGTGTTTCTACGGAATGCAAACTGATCTTCCCCGAGGTTGGCTTCTACTAGTTTTTCCATTCGTCTGTAAAGAATTCGTGTTAGTATTTTGCAGCTGTGACTTATTAAGCTGATAGTTCGGTAATTTTCACATCTGTCAACACCTGCTTTCTTTGGGATTGGAATTATTATATTCTTCTTGAAGTCTGAGGGTATTTCGCCTGTTTCATACATCTTGCTCACCAGATGGTAGAGTTTTGTCAGGACTGGCTCTCCCACGGCCGCCAGTAGTTCCAATGGAATATTGTCTACTCCGGGGGCCTTGTTTCGACTCAGGTCTTTCAGTGCTCTGTCAAACTCTTCACGCAGTATCATATCTCCCATTTCATCTTCATCTACATCCTCTTCCATTTCCATAATATTGTCCTCAAGTACATCGCCCTTGTATAGACCCTCTATATACTCCTTCCACCTTTCTGCTTTCCCTTCTTTGCTTAGAACTGGGTTTCCATCTGAGCTCTTGATATTCATACAAGTCGTTCTCTTATCTCCAAAGGCCTCTTTAATTTTCCTGTAGGCGGTATCTATCTTACCCCTAGTGAGATAGGCCTCTACATCCTTACATTTGTCCTCTAGCCATCCCTGCTTAGCCATTTTGCACTTCCTGTCGATCTCATTTTTGAGACGTTTGTATTCCTTTTTGCCTGTTTCACTTACTGCATTTTTATATTTTCTCCTTTCATCAATTAAATTCAATATTTCTTCTGTTACCCAAGGATTTCTACTAGCCCTAGTCTTTTTACCTACTTGATCCTCTGCTGCCTTCACTACTTCATCCCTCAAAGCTACCCATTCTTCTTCTACTGTATTTATTTCCCCCATTCCTGTCAATTGCTCCCTTATGCTCTCCCTGAATCTCTGTACAACCTCTGGTTCTTTTAGTTTATCCAGGTCCCATCTCCTTAAATTCTCACCTTTTTGCAGTTTCTTCAGTTTTAATCTACAGGTCATAACCAATAGATTGTGGTCAGAGTCCACATCTGCCCCTGGAAATGTCTTACAATTTAAAACCTGGTTCCTAAATCTCTGTCTTACCATTATATAATCTATCTGATACCTTTTAGTATCTCCAGGGTTCTTCCATGTATACAACCTTCTTTCATGATTCTTAAACCAAGTGTTAGTTATGATTATGTTGTGCTCTGTGCAAAATTCGAACAGGCGGCTTCCTCCTAGAACTTAGAACTACTTAAACCTAACTAACCTAAGGACATCACACACATCCATGCCCGAGGCAGGATTCGAATCTGCGACCGTAGAGGTCGCGCGGTTCCAGACTATACCGCCTAGAACCGCTCGGCCACCCTGGCTGGCTTAGTAGAACAGGATCATAATGATGATGAAATGAATGAAATCAATACATTTCCAGTTCTTAAGTATATTACAAAATATTAAACTTAAGACCTCTTTCTCTGCGGGTCCATTCGAGAGAACGAGGAAGGACTAAAAGATAAGAGGCGAAAAAACGAGTAAAACCTAAATTGAAAACGAGTTGTTTAAAAAAAAAAAGCTTCGCGCACTTTACGTAGCTTTTATCCTATACGCTGATGAGATACCCTCTGGCTTTAAATAACGATACGTTGTGGGATTCATCGGTGGCATGCAGAATAACTAGGGAATGAATGGTGTGCAAAGCCTGTCGATTATCTTAACTAGGGTGGAGAGAGAGAGAGAGAGAGAGAGAGAGAGAGAGAGAGAGAGAGAGAGGAGGGGGGAGGGGGGAGGGGGGGTTGCGTGTGGATGCGTATGCGTGCGTGGGTTGGGGAGTGGGTGGATGCGTGTTTCTGGGTGAGTGCGTGGGTGCTTGTGTGCGCGTTAATGCTCGCAAAGCTTCACATCATCTGGTTGCGTTGCTGCACATGCGCGCCTGCTCTGGGGTGCTACCGTCCATTAGCCCCATATACAGGTTATCGCTGTTCACACTCGACCTTTCTCCGAGCGAGTATACGAACGGGGGATTTCGGGATGACGTCACATCGCTGCTCGGTTCCTAAGTGCACATCGCACTGTCTGCTTAGCTGTCGCCATCAGGCACGCAACGGGGGCATTGTTTTCTCGTCGCTCTTTCAGATTCTCGCTTATGGCAGCTCATCCCGTCACGCGATTTATCCTCCGTTTACTTTGCCCCTCTCTGTTCGCATCCGCATCGATTTCCATCTTTGACTGGCATATGTGATAGGACGCACCTAGTTTTGCAGAGGTGCAAATAACTTAGTCGGCCGCTGTGGCCGAGCGGTTCTAGGAGCTTCAGTCCGGAACCACGCGGCTGCTACGATCGCAGGTTCGAATCCTGCCTCGCGCATGGATGTGTGTGATGTCCTTAGGTTAGTTAGGTTTAAGTAGTTCTAAGTTCTAGGGGACTGATAACCTCAGATTTTAAGTCCCATAGTGCTTAGAGCCATTTGAACCATTTGAACAAAGGGTGGGAAGACATTCGTTAACTTCCATGACACTAAAGGGCGTTGCAGAGGATAAAAATTTGGAGGAAGACAGAGGCTTGAATACATCCAGCAAATACAGTAATAGAGGACGTAGGTTGCGAGTGCTACTCTGAGATGAAGAGGTTGGGACAGGAGAGATGCGGGCCGCATCAGACTAACCACTGATGACTCAGAAAATCATTCGTTAAAACTGTAGCACTATAAATAATGTATTAAACTAAGAAGCGGTGACAGTGTAAATGACAGTGTGCAAATTACCCACATTACATTCGTTCAGTATTTGAGAATGAGACCATATAGCGACTTCCAACAGTCTTAACACACAATATCAAATCTTTTCGAAACTTTTCCTTGCTGCAACCTCCTCTCTCACTACAGCACCAACCCTTTCCCCCTCCCCCCTTCCAAAGAAAAAGTAAAGAGTAGAACACCGAATAATCTGGAAACTTTTATAAGCGGAAGCCAATTTTCAGAATTTCAGCGCAGCTATGGAAAGTTAATCCCAGTTTCTTTGCCTCTTCCTGAATTCTTGATAAAGCCGAGCGGTGTAGGCTGCGTCGGGCTGCCCCAAATACGAGAGGTCGCTCCCTGCAGAAGCCGAATTCCATTTAATCGCAGCGCCACCGAAATGAAAACTGCTTTCTGCGGCTGGCAATCAGCTTCCAACGTCATTCCAATAAGCCACAAAGATTACTTTCCGCTCGGCTTGTAATTAACATTTAAATTACTGACAACATCGACCACGTTTATTATTCATATATCGTTTTCCGAGTAAAATTTGACAGGTAGATATCCCCGCAACCGCTTAATTATTTGTTGGCTACGAAACAGGATTTGCACTAACACATTCAAATAAGAATGACACCTTTAGTTGTTCGCACTGAAAGCTCCCGCCCCCCCTCCCCCACTCTCTCTCTCTCTCTCTCTCTCTCTCTCTCTCTCTCTCTCTCTCTATATATATATATATATATATATATATATATATATATATATATATATTACAAAAAGGTACCGCCAAACTTCCAGGAAACATTCCTCACACACAGATTATAGAAAAGATTTTATGTTGACATGTGTCCGGAAACGCTTAATTTCCATGTTAGAGCTCATTTTAGTTTGGTAGAGGCGGACCAATTCCATGGCCTCCACGCTCTCCTGACCTCAACCTTCTTGACTTTCATTTATGGGGGCATTTGAAAGCTCTTGGCTACCCAACCCCGGTACCAAATGTAGAGACTATTCGCGCTCGTATTGTGGACGGCTGTGACACAATACGCCATTCTCCAGGGCTGCATCAGCGGATCAGGGATTCCATGCGACGGAGGGTGGATGCATGTATTCTCGCTAACGGAGGACGTTTCGAACATTTCGTGTAACAAAGTGTTTGAAGTCACGCTGGTACGTTCTGTTGCTGTGTTTTTCCATTCCATGATTAATGTGGTTTGAAGAGAAGTAATAAAATGAGCTCTAACGTGGAAAGTAAGCGTTTCCGGACACATGTCCACATAACATATTTTCTTTCTTTGTGTGTGAGGAATGTTTCCTGAAAGTTTGGCCGTACCTTTTTTTAACACCCTGCATAGGACACCTTTCACGTTCACTGAGGATATTGTATCACAGACACAGTCCCTGTGACTGTTCAGAGATGTCACTAAATCCGCACAAAGATGTAAACAACCATGCACGAGCAGCGCCTATTAGACGGAGGGGGTCCGACAGCCGATCAGTTCCTGTCATTCCACCAGGGAGGAGGTACACGGCTCGTGTTGTTTGTAGTTGAAACATGCCGAGACGTTGAATACCGCGGCTCGATCGCGTCCGCATTGTTACTTTGCACCAGGAAGGGCTCTCAACAAGGGAAGTGTCCAGGCGTCTTAGAGTGAACCAAAGCGGACATGGAGGAGATACAGAGGAACTGCCGATGACATGCCTCGCTCAGGCCGCTCAAGGGCTGCTACTGCAGTGGATGACCGCCACTACCAACGGAGTATGGGTCGGAGGAACCCGGGCAGCAACGCCACCATGTTGAAAAATGCTTTTCGTGCAGCCACAGGACGTCGTGTTACGACTCAAACTGTGCGCAATACGCTGCGTGATGCGAAACTTCCCTCCCGGTGTCTGTAGCGAAGTCCATCTTCGTAACCACGACACCATGCAGCGCGGTTCAGATGGGCCCAAAACATGCCGAATGAGCCTCTCAGGATAGGCGTCACGTTCTCTCCAGCTGTGAGTGTCGCATATGCCTTGAACCAGACAATCGTCGGAGACGTGTTTGGAGGCAACCCGGTCAGGCAGAACGCCTTTGACACAGCAAGGTGGAAATTCCGCCGCGCGGGATTTGCCGAGCGGTCTAAGGCGCTGCAGTCATGGACTGTACGGCTGGTCTCGGCGGAGGTTCGAGTCCTCCCTCAGGCATGGGTGTGTGTGTTTGTCCTTAGGATAATTTAGGTTAAGTAGTGTGTAAGCTTATGAGCTGATGACCTTAGCAGTTAAGTCCCGTAAGATTTCACACACATTTTTTGTTGTTGTGTAAATTCCCTGAAGTTTTGGGGCGGCATTATGTGAGGCCGACGTACGCCGCTGGTGGTCATGGAAGTCGGCGTAACCGCTGTACGATACGTGAATTCCATCCTCCGACCGATAGTGCAACCAAATCGGCAGCATATTGGCGAGGCATTCGTCTTCATGGACGACAGTTCGCGCCCCTGTCGTTCCCATCTTGTGAATGACTTCCTTCAGGATAACGAAATCGCTCGACTAGAGCGGCCAGCTTGTTCTCCAGACATGAACCCTATCGAGCATGGCTGGGATAGACTGAAAAGCGCTGTTTATGGACGACGTGATCCACTAACATCTGAGAGGGATCTACGCCGATTCGCCTTTGAGGCGTGGGCAATCTGGCCCAACACTGCCTTGATAAACGAATAGAGGCATGCATCAATGCAAGAGGACATGCTACTGGGTATTAGAGGTACCGGTGTGTGCAGCAATCTGGACCACCACCTCTGAAGGTCTCGCTGTATGGTGGTACAACAAGTAATGTGTGGTTCTCGTGAGCAATAAAAAGGCCGGAAATGATGTTTATGTTGATCTCTACTCCAATTTTCTGTACATGTTCCGGAAGGCTCGGAACTGAGGTGATGCAAAACTCTTTTTGATGTGTGTACACGAATGAGTAACTGGAGTAATAAACATACAAACTAGTTCAAAAATATGTGACGAAATCCAAGTAGATTTGGTTTTAAAGAATGAAATCTGTCGCCTGCATTTACGAGAGCCGTTCAATAACTAATTTTTCAGGCATCCAATACACCATATTATTCCCCAAGCTTTTCGGTACAGAAAGCTGTTTTTCAACATAATTTCCTACCAATGCGACAGCCTTAAGCTCGTGAGCAATAAAAAGGCCGGAAATGATGTTTATGTTGATCTCTACTCCAATTTTCTGTACATGTTCCGGAAGGCTCGGAACCGAGGTGATGCAAAACTCTTTTTGATGTGTGTACACGAATGAGTGACTGGAGTAATAAACATACAAACTAGTTCAAAAATATGTGACGAAATCCAAGTAGATTTGGTTTTAAAGAATGAAATCTGTCGCCTGCATTTACGAGAGCCGTTCAATAACTAATTTTTCAGGCATCCAATACACCATATTATTCCCCAAGCTTTTCGGTACAGAAAGCTGTTTTTCAACATAATTTCCGACCAATGCGACAGCCTTAAGCTCGTGAGCAATAAAAAGGCCGGAAATGATGTTTATGTTGATCTCTACTCCAATTTTCTGTACATGTTCCGGAAGGCTCGGAACTGAGGTGATGCAAAACTCTTTTTGATGTGTGTACACTAATGAGTGACTGGAGTAATAAACATACAAACTAGTTCAAAAATATGTGACGAAATCCAAGTAGATTTGGTTTTAAAGAATGAAATCTGTCGCCTGCATTTACGAGAGCCGTTCAATAACTAATTTTTCAGGCATCCAATACACCATATTATTCCCCAAGCTTTTCGGTACAGAAAGCTGTTTTTCAACATAATTTCCGACCAATGCGACAGCCTTAAGCTCGTGAGCAATAAAAAGGCCGGAAATGATGTTTATGTTGATCTCTACTCCAATTTTCTGTACATGTTCCGGAAGGCTCGGAACCGAGGTGATGCAAAACTCTTTTTGATGTGTGTACACGAATGAGTGACTGGAGTAATAAACATACAAACTAGTTCAAAAATATGTGACGAAATCCAAGTAGATTTGGTTTTAAAGAATGAAATCTGTCGCCTGCATTTACGAGAGCCGTTCATTAACTAATTTTTCAGGCATCCAATACACCATATTATTCCCCAAGCTTTTCGGTACAGAAAGCTGTTTTTCAACATAATTTCCGACCAGTGCGACAGCCTTAAGCTCGTGAGCAATAAAAAGGCCGGAAATGATGTTTATGTTGATCTCTACTCCAATTTTCTGTACATGTTCCGAAAGGCTCGGAACCGAGGTGATGCAAAACTCTTTTTGATGTGTGTACACGAATGAGTGACTGGAGTAATAAACATACAAACTAGTTCAAAAATATGTGACGAAATCCAAGTAGATTTGGTTTTAAAGAATGAAATCTGTCGCCTGCATTTACGAGAGCCGTTCAATAACTAATTTTTCAGGCATCCAATACACCATATTATTCCCCAAGCTTTTCGGTACAGAAAGCTGTTTTTCAACATAATTTCCGACCAATGCGACAGCCTTAAGCTCGTGAGCAATAAAAAGGCCGGAAATGATGTTTATGTTGATCTCTACTCCAATTTTCTGTACATGTTCCGAAAGGCTCGGAACCGAGGTGATGCAAAACTCTTTTTGATGTGTGTACACGAATGAGTGACTGGAGTAATAAACGTACAAACTAGTTCAAAAATATGTGACGAAATCCAAGTAGATTTGGTTTTAAAGAATGAAATCTGTCGCCTGCATTTACGAGAGCCGTTCAATAACTAATTTTTCAGGCATCCAATACACCATATTATTCCCCAAGCTTTTCGGTACAGAAAGCTGTTTTTCAACATAATTTCCGACCAATGCGACAGCCTTAAGCTCGTGAGCAATAAAAAGGCCGGAAATGATGTTCATGTTGATCTCTACTCCAATTTTCTGTACATGTTCCGGAAGGCTCGGAACCGAGGTGATGCAAAACTCTTTTTGATGTGTGTACACGAATGAGTGACTGGAGTAATAAACATACAAACTAGTTCAAAAATATGTGACGAAATCCAAGTAGATTTGGTTTTAAAGAATGAAAACTGTCGCCTGCATTTACGAGAGCCGTTCAATAACTAATTTTTCAGGCATCCAATACACCATATTATTCCCCAAGCTTTTCGGTACAGAAAGCTGTTTTTCAACATAATTTCCGACCAATGCGACAACCTTAAGCCACCTTACTGAGAGAGTCTGTCTGCCCGAACGGCACACCAGTGTACCGGGCAATATCGCAGTCCGAGTGTTGCTGCATCAATAGCCTCTCCATCGTCCAAGTATTGCTTCACTCTGCATTTATCGCTGACACAGAGCGATCACAAATGAGTGTGGTACATCAGATCAGTTTTCTCCACATTCATGTCAGATACATCTAACCAAGTCTAAAAAAAAGATTAATATGTTAACTTAATTTCATACGCAACAACATACTAAGCAAAATCATAGCTTCGTCTATTTTTCATTACACATTTGTCCGAATCTCGCGCAGTGTCTTACTTTGATGTAATTATTGTTGTGACTTGGCAAGACAGCCAAGCCACTATGAGGTGAAGCCGAAAGGCACGCGTTAAAGCTCACGCAGGCTGGCGTGAGGTCTGGAAAATGACAAGGTCTTTATAGTAGCAAAAATAGTATGTAGCTTCTGGAATACCTAACTTTAATCCATAATTGGTGAACATAGCTCTTGACGGTACATGCATCACAAGATAAATAGCAAATGATAATGGCACCTTGCTAGGTCGTAGCAAATGACGTAGCTGAAGGCTATGCTAACTATCGTCTCGGCAAATGAGAGCGTAATTTGTCAGTGAACCATCGCTAGCAAAGTCGGCTGTACAACTGGGGCGAGTGCTAGGACGTCTCTCTAGACCTGCCGTGTGGCGGCGCTCGGTCTGCAATCACTGACAGTGGCGACACGCGGGTACGACGTATACTAGCGGACCGCGGCCGATTTAAAGGCTACCACCTAGCAAGTGTGGTGTCTGGCGGTGACACCACAATTATCGTAACTAGGACCATTAACGAAATAATGAGCATATCGTCATGAACCTAACATACGAGGTGCGGCAATAAAGTAATGAGACTGATGGGAAAAAAATGTTGCTTACCGTTTTAACCAAGTTTAGTGTTCTCTTCATCTGTGGCCGAGCGGTTCTAGGAGCTTCAGTCTGGAACCGCGCGACCGCTACGGTCGCAGTTCGAATCCTGCCTTGGGCATGGATGTATGTGATGTCCTTAGGTTAGCTAGGTTTAAGTAGTTCTAAGTTCTAGGGGACTGATGACCTCAGATGTTAAGTCCCATAGTGCTTAGAGCCATTTGAACAATTTTTTGTTGTCTTCCTCAAAGTAGTTCCCTTCCGATTGCACACACATTTTCCAGCGCTTCTGTTATTGATGGTAACATTTCTGGAACTCATCTTCTGTGATATCCTCCAAGACCCTCGTCACAGCTTTTTGGACACCATGTGTTGTTTGAAAATGGTGTTTCTTGACCGTCGTTTAGACTCTTGGAAATAGGAAAAAGTCGCACGGAGCGATATCTGGTGAATAAGGTGGCTGTGGTAGTACTGAAATTTGTTTTGAGGTTAAAAATTGCTGTACTGACAGAGCAGTATGGGATGGCGCATTATCGTGATGCAGAATCCAATTATCAGCAATGTTAGCACGGACACGAAGAACTCTTTTACGAAGTCTTTCTAAAATTTCTTTGTAGTAATATTGGTTAACTGTTTGTCCAGGAGGCACCCACGCTTTATGAACAATTCCCTTTGAATCAAAGAATCACAAAAGCATGCATTTCACTTAGGACTTTGACATGCGAGCTTTTTTTGGTCTGGGTGATAACTTTGAGCACCGTTGCGAACTTTGGCGTTTTGTCTCTGGATCTTACTGAAAAAACAACTTTCATCACCAGTCATAACACGGCTCAACCATTCTGGATTGATTTCCATTTGCTCTAAGAGATCGGCTACCACATTTTTCCGTGTTTCTCGCTGTTGTGGTGCGAGATTTTTGGGGACCACTTTTGCACAAATCTTTCTCATACCAAGATCTTTAGTTACAATTAGACAAACCGTTTCTCGATTGATGTTCAGTTCTTCTGCAATCATTTTCACGGATAATCTTCGATCAGATCGTATGAGTTCAGGCACCCTGGCCAAGACATCCGTCCTTGAGGTTGATGGTGCTCCACTGCGGTCTTCAACATTCGTTCTGCCTTCACCAATCATTTTATGCCAACGAAAAACTTGAGCTCTTGACATAACCCTCTCTCTAAAAGCCTTCTGAAGCCTACTGTAAGTTGTCGCCGCGTTTTCACCCAATTTAACGCAAAAGAAATGGCATACCGCTGCGCAATATTATGCAGTTCCATTTCCGTGACGAGAGACACAAACACGTGTTAACTCATTACAGCACAACTCACGACTGAGCAGTTGCATCGATGTGCTGCTTGGACTAGAAGCAGCTTATAGACCAAGGTCAAAGATATTGTGCCTACGCAAGCCTGCAGTGTTGCCGCATCTTGCAAAGAAAATCGGTCTCATTATTGTCGCACCTCGTATAAAGCTATAAGCAAAACAAAAAAATGAATTTTTTTTACCGAATAGTTTATGTAAAATCGTTTGAGGGAGATAACGTGTACGCGCCTCGATTCTGTCGTCGCTGGCTGGCCCAAACTGGAAAACACTTAACCGGCCTCCCCTTAAGAACAAACGAATGAACTCGCCCAGCACAGTGGACGAAAACTGGTTGCGCATCAGCCACTGTACCCTAGGCAAGACATACGCTACGCGTAGCGCTGGCAGCCCTGCAGGAATATTGACCCGTGCTGGCTCTACAGCCGTCCATAACTGCGAAAATGTTGCTGGTGCAGGATTTTGTGCACAAATTGACCGTTATGTCCCATGTAGGGCTATGTGGGTGGCCACACCATTGTCTCGAACTGTGTAGAATATTCCTCAAACCAATTGCGAACAGTTATGGCCCAGTGACATGGTGTAATCTACCCCTCACTTCTTTATTGTGGTTTCTGTCCACTACGGTAGTCTTTTCAGAAAATTCGAGTAAGATCACAATAAACTTTTTACTTTTCTAGCATAGTTAGCTCCAGTTCTTCTACATCTACATGATCATCCTGTAATTCACACTTAAGTGCCTGGCAGAGGATTCCTCGAACCATTTTCATACTACTTCTCTACCATTCCACTCTCGAATGGCGCGTGGGAAAAAGGAACACACAAATCTTTCCAAATATTTTGTTGACACCCACCTACGTAGGGAGAAATGATCATCTAATAAGAGACACCTCCCTACGTAGGTGGGTGTCAACAAAATATTTTCTCATTCGGAAGAGAAACTTGGTGATTGAAATTTCGTAGATAGATCTCGCCACAAAGAAAACCGCCTTTGTTTCAGTAACTGACACCCCAAATCGCCTATCATATCAGTGACACTCTCACCCCTATTGCTCGATAACACGAAACGAGCTGCCCTTCTTTGCACTATTCCGATATCCTCCGTCAACCCTACCTGGTTAGGATCATACACCGCGTAGCAGTATTCCAGCAGAGGACGGACAAGTGTAATGTAGGCTGTCTCTTTAGTGGGTTTGTCGCATCTTGTAAGTGTTCTGCCAAAAAGCGCAGTCTTTGTTTTGACTTCCCCACAATATTATCTATTTGGTCTTTCCAATTTACGTTGCTCGTAATTGTAATTCCTAGGTATTTAGTCGAATTGACAGCCCTTAGATTTGTGCCATTTCTCGTGTACCCAAACATTATCGGATTTCTTTTAGTACCCATGTGGATGATCTCGCACTTTTTTTTTGTTTAGTGCCAATTGCTACTTTTCATAGAATACAGAAATTCTCTCTAGATCGTTTTGTAATTTGAATTTTTACGAGACGCTAATTTACAGCATCATCTGCAAACAATCTAAGGGGGCTGCTCAGATTATCATCTAGATCATTTATGTAAATCAGGAACAGCAGAGGGCCTATCACATTACCTCGCCGAACGCCAGATATCACTTCTGTTTTACTCGATGACTTTCCGTCTATTACTGCGAACTGTGACCTCTCTGAGAGGAAATCAGAATCCAGTCACACAACTGAGACGATACTCCATATGCACGCAATTTGATTAATAGTCGCTTGAGAGGAACCGTATCCAAAGCCTTCTGAAATTCTAGCAATATGTCTAAAGGTCTTACTGTTCAAGCTGAAATTCTCGCATTTTAGGCTCTCATCGTTCATTTGATTTAAATATTTTGATGAATGTCGTTAAAGAATTATTATTTTTACAATAATTTACTGTCTCACATTTCACTAAATCACACACTTTCTTGAATTTTCGCATTAACATAGCCGAAATTACATTGTTCGTCCAAAATAGTAAAGTAGGTCCGATCTCGTCAGGCGCATGCTTACTACTACTGTTGAGGAAAAGTAATGCTAGAGGAGGATGTCCCATCAAAACGACGAATTCTCTTCTATAATGATTCAGTCCTTGTTCGGGAGCCGGCCGGAGTGCACGAACAGTTCGACGACGTTTGCAGCAGCCTGGACTATCGGCTCGGAGACCATGGCTGCGGTTACCCTTGACGCTGCCTCACAGACAGGAGCGCCTGCGACGGTGTACTCCACGACGAACCTGGGTGCACGAATGGCGAAACGTCATTTTTTCGGAGGAATCCAGGTTCTGTTTACAGCGTCATGATGGTCGCATCCGTGTCTGGCGATATCGCGGTGAGCGCACATTGGAAGCGTGTATTCGTCATCGCCATACTGTCGTCTCATCCGGCATGATGGTGTGGGGTGTCGTAGGTTGGTTACGTCTGGGTCACCTCTTGGTCGCATTGACGGCACTTTGAACAGTGGACGTTACATTTCAGATGTGTTACGACCCGTGACGCTACCCTTCATTCGATTCCTGCGAAACCCCACATTTCAGCAGGATAATGCACGACCGCATGTTTCAGGTGCTGTACGGGCCTTTCTGGATACAGAAAATGTTCGACTGCTACCCTGACCAGCACATTCTGCAGATCTCACACCAGTTGAAAACGTCTCGTCAGTGGTGGCCGAGCAACTGGCTCGTCACAATACGCCAGTCACTACTCTTGATGAATAGTGTTATCGTGTTGAAGCTGCATGGGCAGCTGTACCTGTACACGCGATCCAAGCTCTGTCTGACTCAATGACCAGGTGTATCAAGGCCGTTATTACGGCCAGAGGTGGTTGTTCTGGGTACTGATTTCTCAGGATCTATGTACCCAAATTGCGTGAAAATGTAATGACATGTCAGTTGTAGTATAATATATTTGTCCAATGAAACCCGTTTATCATCTGCATTTCTTCTTGGTGTAGCAATTTTAACGGCCAGTAGTGTATATCTCGTGTACTCGTTATCACCGCCATCTGTATATGTGCATATCGCTATCCTAAGACTTACGTCACCCCAGTGTAGATTGAACAGGGAATCGTGGTGAACAGAGGACTAGAAGTGAAAAGGATGAAAGGAAAAAAGAAAAACCTTGACGTGGTTCTTAGTTGACTTGAAAGGAGATGAAACGCTCGGAAACACTTTTGTGTGCGGAGTTGCCGGTGAAGCCTTGGAGCAGTGTGTGCAGAGTAGAAATGTGGCGACCGTGACGGGAATGCAATCCCACTGGCTCTGAACGGAGAGCCAGCGGGAGCGTGCCAGCAGCCTCTAGCTGAGGATGAGGACGCAGGCGTCTCTGGGGTGGAACGCGCGTATCGGCTGTCGATAATCGACGGGAGGGGCGGCGCGCTGCGTCGTAAACGCGGCCATCGCCGGCTGTTTTACGAGCGCGTGGGCGGTGACAGGCGAGCGTTCCCCGGGGCCGGCGCTGACCCCTAAGTGACCGTCCCGTCCCGTCCCGTCCCACCCCAGGATGGCCGGGTCTTTACGAGGCGAGGCAGGACGACTCCGCGCAGAGATTCCCTCCCCCGGATGTGAGGTCCGCACGTAGCCAGCATGCTAAGTGCCAGGGCGTGACGATTGAAACTCGTGGCAGAGGTTTTTCTTTCTCAATTTAGTTAATTGACAAGTAAATCTGCCCAAGGCATACCCTTAGATATTGATTGGCTTTGAATATTCTCTAGTGTAGACCCAAATGTGAGATGCACACATTTTTTAGACGTGTCTATATGGCCGTTAAAGAGTTTTTCACCCCCTGAAAAACTGAGTTTGGTATTTCTTAGTGAATACAGTTGAGACGGTAACAGATAGAAAAAAAATTAAATAAAAGTTCCATTTCTTTAATGTAAATTACAGAGGTGCAATCTGATTTGTCGAGAAACGTCATTTTTTTCGAAATCCCCCCTTATTTAGCATCTTTTGACCCAGGCACATCTGCTCTTCCTCGTTATTGCACAGAATTACAACATCAATGTACAACCGGTTTCAGATATAATTAAATAATGGTTTAAAATAAAAAAATACATGAAATGTAAAGTGAAAACACAGATACAACACAAAATATTTTATATTTAATAAAATTGATAGAGTATACATTTGGAATATATTTATCTGGAAAAGTCTTACAAAACAACTCATTACGACAATTGGCACTGAAGCGAACACACATCGGCATCGAGTACTGTGATACAGAGATATTTCCAGCTTATTTCTGACAAATAAATACGAGGGGTGTCCAGAAAGTAAGTTTCCATCGCTCGCGAAATGGAAACGAGTATGAAAATCCGATAAAGCTTTGCGCAGATGTGTTGGGCAGTGTCTTTAGTATGATACTAGATAGAATCACGTCGCTCTTCTCATTTCTGAGCTAACAGTGAACCCATAAAGATGTCTAGAAAATAGTGTCTCCCGCCAAGTACGAGGGCCTGTTGAGAAATTTCGCCTGAAGCTATGCAGCCAACAGTACATAACTGTCGTGCGGTTTCTTCTTCAAGACAATTCTCAGCCGCATTCTGCAGGGGCAATGAAGATGCTCCTGTTTCGTTTTCAAGTGGAAATGTTTGATTACCCTCAATACAGCCCGCAGTTGTCTCCCTCTGAGTTTCATTTTTGCTCACATGAACCGCTGGCTATGAAGACAACATTTTGCCACAGACAACGAGCTGTAGGCCAGCGTAGCGAATTGGCGGAAAGCACTGGTGGCTGCCTTCTGTGATGGGGGTATTGGAAAGTTGGTACAACGTTACGACAAACGTCTAAGTCAGAATGGCGACTACGTAGAGAAGTAGCTGGAAGGTGTAGGTAACTATTACAAATAAAACATTTCTTATTTTCAATGTGGTTTCCATTTCACGATCAATCGGAACTTATTTTCTGGACAGCTCTCGTATTTGAAATACCACTTCATCATACGTGACAGAATTTTGTATTTACAATGCGATACGATTTGCTATTCGTCAAATGTCGAAATGGAAAACAAACTAGTGTGGGGGGAGGGTATTTTGGAAAAAAATACTTTTTCGACTAATATGTATGCAAAGTTATAACATACATTAAAAACCATTGAACTTTTATTTTAGTTCTTTTTAATATCTGTTACCGTATTCGGTATCCGTTCGCAATTATTAACTCGAATTTTCAGGGGGGGGGGGGGCGGTTGTTTCATCCCATTAAGGACCGTATGGGCGCCTACAAAAATATGTACCTCATTATGCTACACACTATAACAAAGCCGATGAAAACTGAAGTGTACCCCTTAAATAGGTTTAGTTGCGAGTATCATGACTGGTATCTGTTTTCCACACGACCTGTTGTTATTGCGAGTAAAAGATAGTATTATAATGTATTTTTCATTGTATAAGATTACCGCCTGTAATTATGTGAAACTAACTTCATATTCTGTATCTTATATTCAAGAAGACGAACAGTCCAGGAAAATTGTTCAAATGGCTCTAAGCACTTTGGGACTTTACATCGGACGACATGAGTCCCATAGACTTAGAACTACTTAAACCTAACTGACCTAAGGACAGCACACACATCCATGCCCGATGCGGGATTCGAACCTGCGACCGTAGCATCCGCGCGGTTCCGGACAGAAGCGCCTAGAACCGCTCGGCCACGTCGGCCGGCGTAAAATTGTTCAGAAAACTTTACCTTTGGCGGTAGCGTTACAAGAAAACTGACGCATGATACTCTTTTGTTCGATCTCAGTTACTTTCGTAAAAATCAAGAATGATAATAATACTGTTAACTTTCATTTACTTTTTAAGCTGAAAATAGCTAAGGCCCCAGTTAACTTGGAAACAATTCGTTTGGTATTTTACAGACCGTGAAAGGAAATGCTTCGTTTCGTCGTCATTGTTCTCAGAAAAATTGCTTACTGCCCGTTCTAATAAATGTACACAGACTTGACAAAAGTCACGAGATATCCCCTAATATCGTATATGAGTTCATTTGTTCAGCGTAGTGTAGCAACTCAACGAGGCATGGACTC
Organism: Schistocerca americana; assembly: GCF_021461395.2. Classification (NCBI taxonomy): domain Eukaryota; kingdom Metazoa; phylum Arthropoda; class Insecta; order Orthoptera; family Acrididae; genus Schistocerca; species Schistocerca americana. The sequence goes on from NC_060128.1 coordinate 150,987,288, forward strand.
AACAAGTCGTTGGAAGTCCCCTTAGCCGGCCGTTGTGGCCGAGCAGTTCTAGGCGCTTCAGTCTGGAACCGCGCTGCTACTACGGTCGCAGGTTCGAATCCTGCCTCGGGCATGGATGTGTGTGGTGTCCTTCGGTTAGTTAGGTTTAAGTAGTTCTAAGTCTAGGGGACTGATGACCTCAGATATTCAGGCCCATAGTGCTCAGAGCCATTTGAGCCATTTTGAGGTACCCTGCAGAAATATTGATCCAAGCTGTGTCTATAGCCGTACATAAATGTGAAAGTGTTGTGAGTCTAGGCTTTTGTGCACGAACTCACCTTTCGATTATCTCCAATAAATGCTCGATGGGATTCATGACGGGCGATCTGGGTGGCCACGTCACTCGCTTGAATTGCCCAGATTGTTCTTCAAATCAGTCGTGACGAATTGTGCCCCAGTCACATGGCACATTGTCATCCATAAAAATTCTGTCGCTGTTCGGGAATATGGAGGCCATAAATGACTGGAAATGATCTCCAACCAGCCCAACATAACGATTTCCAGCCAGTGATCGGTTCAGTAGGCCCAGAGGAGCAAGGTCATTCCATGTAAACGCAGACCACACCATTATTGAGCCAGCACTAGCATGCACGGTGTCTTGTCGACAACTTGGCTGCATGGCTTCAGGAGGTCTATACCACTCTCGAACCCTCCTATCAGCTCTTACCAACTGAAATCTAGACTCTACCGACCAGACCGTGGTTTTCCAGTGGTCTAGGCTCCTACCAACAGAGGCACTGCAGGCGGTGTCGTGCTGTTAACGAAGGCAACATTCACAAGATGACTACTGCATCTTCATATTAATATTCAGGTTCTGCACTTTGACGCACCTAAATGTAAGGAAGAAATCTGGCTATTTGCAGGTAGAACTCACGCACCAAGCATTCCGTACAAACTTAATTGTGTATGTAGATACCTCATCCATACCGGGAATCGAGAGTCTTGCCGATATTGCCTGTTATCGATACCGAGACTGGCGAGGTTTCAGAATACGTCACATCAGTGGCCATATATTATGATTGCATTCACCTAAAATCTTAAATGTTTTATACGGCAATGGGACCGTGGACTCTAGTACGTGACATAAATTCAACTTCACACGTCTACCGATTCCCGACAAAAACTCGGACGGACTGAGAGACGGTCAGATAGGAAATTAAATTTTTTTTTCGTGTGATATAATTACAAATTAACAAATTTTGGATTATTTCCTTTAGTTTTGTACTGAAATCTTCCGTCCTGCCAAATTTCACAACTCTAGGTCAAGAGGAAGTACAACTTAGGTTTTGATGAGTGATTACTTTTGAATACATTGTGGGAGTGAACAGTGATCGAAAACAGTCTTGGTTACAATTTATTTATTACGGTGACCGGTTTCGACCGCTACTGCGGTCATCTTCAGATCAATGAGTGAGGACCTCCTTCTGCTGGAGAATCACTACTCAAGTAATGATTCTCCACCCGGAGGAGGTTCTTACTCATTGGTCTGAAGATGATCACAGTAGTGGTCGAAACTGGTCTCCGTAATAAATAAGTTGTGATCAAGACAGTTTTTGATAGTAAATATTTGATGAGAGAGTTTGCGAGTATCAAAATATGTGTCATCAATGGCCAAATCTTTTGCATGCATTAACTTGGAAGCTTCAATTTCTTACACCTCCAAGAGAGTGCAGGCCGTAGCATGTGTCATAAATTGCATCTTGATATGTTTTTCCGTTCCTGAGAAAAAGGTTTTTAACAGTCGGACGAGAGACAGACAGATAGGCGACAAAGTGATCATAAAGGGCACCGTTTTCTAACGATTGAGGTTAGGAAGCCTAAAAATACAAAAATCGCATTTCCATGTGGTCTGCTTGTTAGCGCAGAGGGTAAATAACAAGATTTTGAACACGGCTGCGCTTCAGAAACTCTGTATGCAGGATCTTCAGTGGATTGGAAATGACAGCCAGACAGTTGCAAAACACAGTTTCATTAAACATGAATCATCATTTCGATTATTTTAACCGTTTTCTTCAAACGGTATTCTACGTAGGATCACGTATTAACTACATCTGAAACACCCCCTTAGAAAAAATTATAAATGGCAGTGCTGGAGAACCTCTACGTATTTGATTTTCAAACAGCTGAGCAAAACTGAACGTACTCAGTTTTCTCTTTTCTGATCATCACCAAACAGACACACAATATTTTTAGCGCAACGCAATCTGACTTTCAATAACCCCAACAAAAGAGTGGCCGTGACTAACAATAACCTATACCTTTCATGAATCATTTACCTCACAAAAATCTTCCTTAGTCGAACTACTGCAATACAGCGAGCGCCACTACTGCCAACTAAATGAAAGATTCTAACTATTCAAGGCACTAACTACTGGTAGGCATAGTTAGCAAATGATTTTGATAGACAACAATCAATGTATTTACCTTAATAGCGTTCAAAAGTCGTAATATATATATATATATATATATATATATATATATATATATATATATATATATATATATATATATAGACATCCAATTAAACATTTCCTTTTTCTGACGGACACACTTCCAGATTGAGCGCTCGTAGTAACCTCTCAGAACTCTGTCATATATATCTCTCTCTCTCTCTCTCTCTCTCTCTCTCTCTCTCTCTCTCTCTCTCTCTCTCTCTCCCCCCCCCCCCCCCACATCCACCACTGCTGACGGCTCACCTCCAACTGCGCAACGCTACGCGCTGTTCACATCCAACTGCCCAACACTACACTAGCGAATATTCCAACAAAGAGTCCAACCAGCCACAGACTGCACACAGCGCAGTCAGCGATTTTCATACACAGCACTGCGTGGCGTCACCAACATAAAAACCTAAACAGCCTACTTACACATCCAGTGTCGATGTCGTTGACTCTGTCTAGCACACGTGTGAGTCATCCACTTGATCAACATTTAAATATACACGATTTGAAAGCACTAGCTAACAAGATTCGGACCGCTGTCACATGAGTATTTCGAGCACGCTCGAAAGATATTTCTACTCTACATTTGAAATCACGGAGCTAAATGGACTGCGTTAGATCGCAGCCGGAGTCGGGGGGGGGGGGGGGGGGGGGGGAGGTGGGTATTGCACCGTCTGCGTCACGTAACATTGTTTCTGTAGCTCCGTGACGTTTACGAAATAACACGGGGCGCCTTGGCAGAGCAGTGACCAGTCTTGAGCCGGAGAAACGGGAGAGGCCCGGCGCAGTGTCGAGGTGTGGGCGTTGTTTTTCCTAGCGGCAGCCCTCGGCATCAGGCTGAGCTGCTGGACGTATCGACCGGCTGATGAGGCCGGCGTTACCTCGACGTGACGTGACGTAGTGTGACGTGACGTAGCGCGACGTGAAGCGACGCGACGTGACGTCAATAACAGTCGCGACACTTCGCCTCTATTTTGTTGCCTACAGCGCCAGCAGCGCCCCAAGCGGCCGGTAGGTTGAACTGTGAGTTCGGCGCGATCGTGAAAGCGAATAGTGATTGTTTATTTTGATTTATACAATGGTTTTTACCATCGGGAGCGTTTGTAGCGCAATAAATTGCAGCAACAACAGGAAGAAGACACCACAGCTGTCTTTTTTTAGGTTTCCTAAGGATCCTGGGAGGTATATACCATCATGTTACTAAACTGTATCGTCAGGATTCACTTGCAAACTATATGTGTATAAATGATGAATGCTTCGTTTTAGGAGCAGAAAATGGCTAGTTTATAGCAGACGAGAAGACCTTATGAAGAAAGACCCAGTTTACCTGTATAATAATATTAGCTTTTGTTCGCTACATTTCGAACAAAACCGGTTCATGAACGCAGACAATAACAAACTCGTTTTGAATGCAGTACCCACACTGTTTGACATTCCAAATAAACCCCCTCAACTGACGATGAAGAAGAAACTGCCACAAAGATTCGACAGTTAATCTAAAGCTGTAAAACAGTCCTGTGACACAGAAGCAGCCAGTTCGACTCTCCATGTATCAGTGCCAGATTCGTGTGAATCACCAACACAGAGCTGCTTTGACGATGAAGTGGTTAAATTAAGTGCAGCTGTACGTGTCTTACAAAAGCGTGTGAAGTGTCAGAATGTGCAGAAGCGAAACTATTACGGGACAAGGAAAGTGCCTACAGACAGATTGTTTGAAAATTATTCAAATATTTGGTTTTTCGTGAAATGTATTGTAATCAGCGCATTATAGTGTTTTCAGCATATGTGTCCCACTATTTGGCAGTTGCTTGTCCCACTTAGAATAATATAAAGATGAAGGTCGTATTTGTGGCAACAGGCGACAATGACAAACACAGTAAGCTTACAGAACGATAAACGAGCTGTCGGTCGCTTTTGCATGTAGAGGTACGTGTCTGTGCTTCTTACATGTGAATCTGTGTGTTTATATTCTTTTGATATCAACGTGGTAAGCTGCAATTCTGTCCAATGTCACAAGTGTTTCTTCACGAATGTGTTGTAGCTTGCCACTCTATTCTTGGTTTTTGTCCTTACTTGCGCATATTTTAGAATCATTTTTAGAAACGTATATGCCTTCTGATACTACACAAACTCTTGGAGGCAAGAAAATAACACGAATAAATCTGAAATTACGTAGGAAATGGATGCAAACAAACATTATGCTTACGACGCGTCTGACGTTCACCTTACCCGCCGCTTGGAGCGCTAGTGTCGCCCCCATCTGTCAAACGACGACAACTTTTACAGCAGTGAGTGTCGCGACTGTTATGTTAGACTGTGACGCCACACGGCCGCCCCCAATCACGGCCGCCCCCGCCTCCGCCGCCTCCCTCACAATCAGGCCAGCCACTCGTCGCCTCCAGCATTGCGCACGTTCCCCACACAAACAACTGACGCCCTCTCACAACGGGGGCAGGTCAGGGGAAGGCAAACAATGCCGCTAAGCGTGTAATCTCTACAAAATGAAACGGCCAGACCAATGCCGCTCTGAGCATATTGGATCCTCTGCGCTCTGAAGCTTTTCTGAGCTACACCTCGCCTGCCCACGGCATCCGCTAACAACTGGCCCGCAATGAAGCTCATACGGGGTGTTCAAAAAGTTCGCGCGTACCGCATCATTGTGGCCAGAGAAACTGCTACTCCTGCCTAATACCGTGTTGCGGCCCCCGCAAGGACGCAGAAGTGCCGCAACACGATCCGGCACGGACTTGACTAATGCCTGACGTAGTGCTGGAGAGAGATGAATGAATCCAGCAGGGGTGGCCATAAATTCATAAAAGCACGAGAGGGTGGAGATGTCTTCTGAACAGCACGTTGAGAGGCATCCCAGATACGCTCAATAATTTTCGTGTGTGAGGAGTCTGGAGCCCAACGGAACCACTCTGTAGCAATTCTAGACGTATGGGGTGTCGCATTGTTCTACTGGAATTGCCCAAGTCCGTCGGAATGAACATTGGGCATGCAGGTGATCAGGCAGGAAGATTATGGATGTATCACCTGTCAGAGTCGTATCTAGACGTATCAGGGGACCCATACCACTCCAACAGCACGCGCCCCACACCATTACAGAGCCTCCACCAGTTTGAACAGTCCCCTGCTGACATGCAGGGTCCATGGATTCGTGACGTTGTTCCACGTCCCTCCGCTCTATACAATTTGAGACTCGTCCGACCAGGCAACATGTTTCCAGTCATCAACAGTCCAATGTCGGTGTTGATGGTCCCAGGTGAGGCGTAAAGCTTTGTGTCCTGGAGTTGTCAATGGTGCACAAATGGAGCTTCGGCTCCGAAAGCCCATATCGATGATGTTTCGTTGAATGCTTCGAAGGCTGACACTTGTTGACGGCTCAGGGCTGATATCTGCAGCAATTTGCGGAAGGGTTGCACTTCTGTCACGATGAACGATTCTCTTGAGTCGTCGTTGGTCCCATTATTGCAGGATCTTCTTCCGGGCGCAGCGATTTCGGAGGTTTGATGTTTAACCGGATTCCTGAAATTCGCGGCACACTCGTGAAATAGTCGTACGGGAAAATCTCCCCTTCATCGCTACCCCGGAGACGCTCTGTCCGATCGCACGTGCGCCGACTATAGCACCACGTTCAAACTCACTTAATTCTTGACAACCTGCCATTGTAGCGGCAGTAACCGATCCAACAACTGCGCCAGGCACTTGTTGTTTTAAATACGCGTTGCCGACCGCAGTGCTGTATTCTGCCTGTTGAAATAGCTGTATGTTTGAATACGCATGCCTTTACCAGTTTCTTCGGCGGTTCAGTGTAAGTGGTCGCGTCTTCCGATTGAATTGACTTAGAAACTTAAAATTTTTCTGCTGCAAAGGGAACTCAAACCTTCATACTAGACATAAATTTTAAATTGACAAATTTATCATTAGAAATAGGGTCCTGAACAATCGGACGGTCAGACAGACAGACCGACGGACGAATAACAAAGCGATGGTAGATCCACTGAACTCGTGAGTACGTAAGTCCCAAGATGCTGCTCCAGGCGGGGGTAAAATGAATGTGCGCAACGGAAAATAATAAACGCCAAAATGATGATTTGGCTCTGTCTGAGTACCCCCTGAAGCAGACCTTAGGATCTCTTAATTCTGTAAATTACAATCTGAACATAAATGAATGATGAAGGCAACTAATACTACTAAATGATAAATGTTGTTTCTTATTATGCGTTTATTGCACATTAAAAAATCGCCGTTTCTGCCAAATGTCTATATTTTCTAAGAAATGAATGTGCGCAACGGAAAATAATAAACGCCAAAATGATGATTTTGGCTCTGTCTTAGTACCCCCTGAAGCAGATCTTAGGATCTCTTAATTCTGTAAATTACAATCTGAACATAAATGAATTATGAAGGCAACTAATACTACTAAATGATAAATGTTGTTTCTTATTATGCGTTTATTGCACATTAAAAAATCGCCATTTCTGACAAATGTCTATATTTTCTAAGCAAAATTATTAATCAGTTGCCCAACTCTGCTGCCTTTTATGACCACGCGATCTAACATAAATAACGCGAGACGACTGACATCATCTACGTGCCAAATTCTACAAGACACTACTTTCAAAGATGATCTACGGTGGTGTGGAACCTCAGTGGAAATAAACCAACGTGATAAGAGCTGTTTAGCGTCGGCGTGCTGGTTCTAAAAAAAAAAACGGTTCAAAATGGCTCTGAGCACTATGGTACTTAACATCTGAGATCATCAGTCCCCTAGAACTTAGAACTACTTAAACCTAACTAACCTAAAGACATCACACACATCCACGCCCGAGGCAGGACTCGAACCCGCGACCGTAGCGGACGCATGGTTCCAGACTGAAGCGCCTAGAACCGCACGGCCACCCAGGCCGGCTGCTGGTTCTCGTACTCGTCTGCGACAATGGAAGAACTCCAGCCACAAATAAACTCTTCCAGACACTAGGACGGCAGAAGGCGGTCCTCTGACTAGTATACTCTAATACTGTCTTCTCCTCTCTGTGTTCTACAGGCAAGAGACGTGAATTCCCAGCCACACGGACGGAGTTATAATAACGTCTCAACGTAAGTTTACGCAGAAGAAGTGCTCTCAATTACTGAACGCTGCGTACTCAACGACTTCCAACCCGGAGGTGAAGTCCAGAATCGTATAGGTTCGCAGTGATACAGTGCCTGACTGTTCTAACTATAAACTCTCCTGAGAGTAAAGACAGCAACTCCGTCTGTCTTAACAAAGCTGATATCGAGCGACCGTCACACACGGGCGCTCACAAACGGAAGACCTCGTCTCTACACTGCTGGCTTCTCAGCAAGGCTCGGCTCCCCACCATCGTAGTTCCGGAAACGAATCATGTTCCCGAAACCACGGAATATTCGCCCTCTTTGCAGATTCTTCCGAACGCCGACCAACCATATTTTACTCTTTCGTCGTCCAGCGCGGAAAGTTCGCGAGGAAAAACCTATTCCCGTATAATGGTACGCTTCTGAGTAAAAATCGTTGGAAATAACCCAGCCTGCGTGGTTCCCGAGGTGCCGCTTCTTCGTTCCTCTCACCTGCGTCCAAGATTTTTAGCGTTCGGAAGTGTTATCCGGTTATCAAAAAATGGTTCAAATGGCTCTGACCACTTAACTTCTAAGGTCATCAGTCCCCTAGAACGTACAACTAATTAAACCTAACTAACCTAAGGACATCATACACATCCATGCCCGAGGCAGGATTCGAACCTGCGACCGTACCGTTCGCGCGGTTCCAGACTGTAGCGCCTATAACCGATCGGCCACCACGCCCGGCTATCCGGTTATCCTTCCGGCCCCTACTACAATAGCGACCGGCCGTCACCCTATTGTGCTCCAGAGTTCAGGAGCCACGACGTCTGTCTAGCTACTTCATGTGTTTAAGCAGGACCAACACCTATGCGGGCATTCCACCCAGTTCTGTCTTCTGTTTCATCTCCACTGGCGTTCCAGCCTCTACTAGTATAGGCAATTATTCATTACGTCGTTTTTTATAATAAAGACACTCCGTCACCTTTCATGCCATAAGCGTTAACATTATTTACAGGACGTACGTGACAATGTCAGTCTCCTTTATGTATTCATATATACGATGTACAACCTATCACATGATACCTAATTGTGTTTGTAGATCACGGCAAAGTATGTGGATGAGTTCTACATCTACATATATACTCCACAAGCCACCCAACGGTGTGTGGCGCAGGGCACTTTACGTGCCACTGTCATTACCTCCACTTCCTGTTCCAGTCGCGTATTGTTCGCGTGAAGAACGACTGCCGGAAAGCCTCCGTGCGCGCTCGAATCTCTCTAATTTTGCATTCGTGATCTCCTCTGGAGGTATAAGTAGGGGGAAGCAATATATTCGATACCTCATGCAGAAACGCACCCTCTCGAAACCTGGACAGCAAGCTACATCGCCATGCAGAGCACCTTTCTTGCAGAATCTGCCACTTCAGTTTGCTAAACATCTCCGTAACGCTATCACGCTTACCAAATAACCTTGTGACGAAACGCGACGCTCTTCTTTGGATCCTCTCGATCTCCTCCGTCAACCCGATCTGGTACGGATCCCACACTGATGAGCAATACTCAAGTATAGGTCGAACGAGTGTTTTGTAAGCCACCTCCTTTGTTGATGGACTACATTTTCTAAGGACTCTCCTAATGAATCTCAACCTGGCACCCGCCTTACCAACAATTAATATTATATGATCATTCCACTTCAAATCGTTCCGTACGCATACTCTCAGATATTTTACAGAAGTAACTTCTACCAGTGTTTGCTCCGCTATCATATAATCATACAATAAAGGATCCTTCTTTCTGTGTATTCGCAATACATTACATTTGTCTATGTTAAGGGTCAGTTGCTACTCCCTGCACCAAGTGCCTATCCGCTGCAGATCCTCCTGCATTTCGCTGTAATTTTCTAATCCTGCAGCTTCCCTAAAATAGTTCAAATGGCTCTGAGCACTATGGGATTTAACATCTGAGGTCATCAGCCCCCTAGAACTTAGAACTACTTAAACATAACTAACCTACAAACATCACACACATCCATGTCCGAGGCTGGATTCGAACCTGCGACCGTAGCACTCGCGCGGTTCCGGACTGAAGCGCCTAGAACCGCTCGGCTACCGCGGCCGGCTGCAGCTTTTCTGTATACTACAGTATCATCTGCGAAAAGCCGCAGTTCTTGTAAGGTGCGAAATTATAGCCACCTAGTAAAGCAATACGAAATTTTGACTGGAAATACGATTATGGTTTTACTGAATTCTCTTTATAGGGGACTGAGCTGGACAGGTGCCTAGACTTTTCCACGTGCTCTATGCGTCTCCGAAAACTCCCCAGATTACATACCAGACCTGAAGTATTTTCAATTACAATGACCCACGTGACTCATGTTCCACAGCTGGAAGACAACGTGCGGCTATTACATCTCTATGTCCGCCTGTCAACTTTCAGCTGCCATCACCATTGAGTCCTTAGGATTTAATTTGTTATCGAAGTTTGACGCCCGCCATGATACTGAGCAACGCTGCTTTGGCAGAAACGATCGCTACCGGCGAATTCCTTTGACGACTTGAGCTGTCGCCGTTGTCGGAGCACAGAGACCAGCAGAGAGAGCGGTGTGCGACCAGAGAGCAATGTCCCGGGCCGCGGCGACAGCCGACCGCCGTAAAGAAAGACAATTCCCCGGCCTGGGCGCACTCGTAAACCCTGGAGCTAACAGCGCCCTCCACTCAGCCCAGGCTGCTTAGGGCTCGCGTTATGGGGGTGGCAGGGGGCGTGGGCGGGGACTTGAAACCCAGAAGCCCGTCCCCGTCTTCCACTGGACACGGAGACGGCCACACTGGGACATTCTCACAACAAGCCCCTGAATACACGCAACCCTCCACACACGTAGATCTAAATGTGGAAGGGCTGCCGCGTCTGGGAAAATGTTGACAATGTTAAAATGCAACATTCGAACAAATTTTACCGTCGCTTGGTAGGCACTGGTAGATGTCGAGACATATTGTTCAGATGGGCCGTGGAAAGCTGACCAAGCGCGAATGTGTAGCACCGAAACATACCACGGACCCCATCGTAAATGAGCGGCCCAGCTAATCATTCGCAGGTGACATCATGGATCTCCACTCCGCTTCTCTGACAGCAGTCGGTTGGCTGTCGGTTTTGGTTATAACTTTCGAGGTTTAGGTTTCTTGCTTACTGTCTTTTTATGTTTGTTTATTTACTGTACTTTTGCAGACTAGGTATCTTTCATACCCAAATTTGTACATTAAAATTGAAACGAAAGAGCCTTCGGTCACGATTTTTTAGTCTTATTTACCAGGTTTCAACACTTCTAAGAGTTCCTTCATCAGAAATTAGAGATTTAAAGTGGTCTATAACATAATTACAAATTTATGGGATGAAAAAAATACAAAAATTTTCTTCCCTTAATTTGTGATTATGTTATAGAACACTTCAAATGTCTGAAGTCTAATGAAGGCACTCTTAGAAGTGTTGAAACCTGGTAAATAAGACTAAAAAATTGTGACCGAAGGCTCTTCCGTTTCAATTTTAATTTATAAACGGTCACTGATCCAAACAGGTATGTTCAAAACTTCGCAAATTTGTACATTTTAACTGTCTTAGCTGATTATATTGTTTCTTTATTATTGTTCATTTCAGTTATTTTATGTTTTATAAAATAGTTATGTACTTATCATGCACCTGCTTGGTGATAGTCAGTATGATGTAATGTTTTGTTCTGCAGTGTGTCCCAAAGTTTTTACATAACATAGATTCCTAGCAGTGCAGTAGAACTCAAAAAAGTCCTTACTGAAGTGATAGAATCTTCACGAGCGCGACAGGTGTAAGCTTGCTATAAAAATGAATCTGTAAATGAAAATATTGAACATTCTTTTTTCAAAAACTTTCTCCTCGTGTAGTGTATGCTTCACCTATGGTATTCCACTGCTCAGCAATACAGACTGTTGGGTGGAGCTGTGATGCGCATGTGAACAGTGTCGTGGAACAAAACTCTAGTTAAAGTGAAATATTAACTTTGAAATAATGAAAACTGATCTAATTAAATGCGAAAAGTAACTAATTGTTCATTCAGTGAGAGCTGTGTAATTGAAATATACTTTATGAAATTTCTGCATTCAAATGTCCATAAAAATAAAATACTGGTCTACTCAGATGAAAAACAACTGTTTGAGATTACCTATACTGTTCAACTGTAAATTAATCTGCTGGCTGCTAATTCAAACTACGAACTACTTTCTCATAAGAATGCAAAGTGAGATCTGCCCTGAAATTAAAGAAACTTACCTCATGCTAAATGTGTTTTTTGTGTACTGATGTTCTCGAAACAAAGTAAAAACCAACAAATGCAGCAGCTAAAGGAAAAAAATAAGCTACTCACAATAGAATCTCTGGCTTCGTGCAGCGTAAGGGGCAATGCACACATGAAAAATTTTGAAAACTTCGCTAAGAATGATGGAGGAGGGTTTTTGTTTAAAGGAAATCGTTTTAGAAAAATGAAACTCTTATTATTGACAAAAATGACTGTACAACATAAGAAGACTCTAACAGTTACGAAATTCTCTCATTACAAAATTACGGACATTTAAACCAGTTGAGTTATTTACGACACAGTGAAAACAAAGATATCAGATGAACGAAACTTCCTGGCAGATTAAAACTGTGTGCCCGACCGAGACTCGAACTCGGGACCTTTGCCTTTCGCGGGCAAGTGCTCTACCTACTGAGCTACCGAAACACGACTCACGACCGGTACTCACAGCTTTACTTCTGCCAGTACCTCGTCTCCTACCTTCCAAACTTACAGAAGCTCTCCTGCGAAACGAGGTACCTTCCAAACTTACAGAAGCTCTCCTGCGAAACGAGGTAGGAGACGAGGTACTGGCAGAAGTAAAGCTGTGAGTACCGGTCGTGAGTCGTGCTTCGGTAGCTCAGTTGGTAGAGCACTTGCCCGCGAAAGGCAAAGGTCCCGAGTTCGAGTCTCGGTCGGGCACACAGTTTTAATCTGCCAGGAAGTTTCATATCAGCGCACACTCCGCTGCAGAGTGAAAATCTCATTCTGGATATCAGATGAACGTTAGTTATCTAAGGGACAAAAATTTCATTCAGTTAGTAGTTCTGACGAACAAACATTTCATAATTGGGCATGCATTTGTTGCCTTGAAAAATTACTCCAAAAAATCTTCTCCATAGTAGGATCAATCATATATGTTTACAAACAAGTTTTCGTCTCCATAGTAAGGTATTCCATATAATTTCCCTAAGATTCACAAATATCAAATTCCTTTTCTAAGAACCCAACTCCTCGCTACAATGACTCAAATGCTAATTCCACAGAATTGCAAAATTGACCGGCGACCAGACACACCGCAGATAAACTTAAATACAGAGTCAAAGATTATACTCATTACTTAGGCAGCGCACTCATTCATCTTTGTCCCAATACGACAAAGATCAAACACGCTATTGACAATGGCAGAAAAGACATGAGTAGCTTACATGGATTCCTAGCAGCACAATATGACTCCAAAAAATATTAACTCGTGTGGTAGAACCTTCGCGAGCGCAACTGGGGCTATTGTTGAAGTGTTTCTGACTAGCGCAGATTAAAAGTTCTACACGAATGATAAATCTCAAGAACTGCCGTGTATGTCTGAACACGTTACTCCAAAACCACTAGAGAAATTTTCATGCGGTTTCGTCAGATAACCTGAGCATAGCCTGGGGTGCTATCTAGGCTTTATTTCATCGAAATAGGACTACGTAAACAGAAGATATCTTGAGCTAAAGTCTTGTCTAAAACGATCGATCTCTTTCATGGAATTTTGATATGTAGCTTGAGCATCGCTTTGGGCACCGGATTACAGAAAAATATCGTCATTGGAAGGTTTGCCGCCCGCATCTCGTGGTCGTGCGGTAGCGTTCTCGCTTCCCACGCCCGGGTTCCCGGGTTCGATTCCCGGCGGGGTCAGGGATTTTCTCTGCCTCGTGATGGCTGGGTGTTGTGTGCTGTCCTTAGGTTAGTTAGGTTTAAGTAGTTCTAAGTTCTAGGGGACTGATGACCATAGATGTTAAGTCCCATAGTGCTCAGAGCCATTTTTGAAGTTTTGCCCATATTAAGACAGGGATATTCAAAAAGAAAGAACAGATTTCATACATTTCTTGCTTTCAAATTGTGAAATATAGAAACACAATTCCAACGTTCCTGGAAAGAGAGAAGTTCAAATTTTTATGCATTCAATGTGAGCACCATGTGTTACATGACGAATACCAAAACGATGGCTCTTTTACTGCCACATAAGAAGCAGCTGCCAGAATGAGATTTTCACTCTGCAGCGGAGTGTGCGCTGATATGAAACTTCCTGGCAGATTAAAACTGAGAACATTTGCCCCGGAAAGGCAAGGTCCAGAGCTCGAGCTTCGGTCCGGCACACAGTTTTAATCTGCCAGGAAGTTTCAAGAAGCAGCTGGTCTCTCGTTATCGAATTCACAGCTTCAACAATGTGATGTCGCAGACTTTAGAGAGTGTTAGGCATAGGGGCCCATAAAAACGCGGTCTTTTACGTAAACTTACAGATAAGTCACAAGGTGTGAGCACTGGAGAACTGGGAGGCCACCGGTGATGTTCATTTTCTGCTCCTTCTCTTTCAATCCAGCGTCCTGGAATGGTGTCATTCAGGTAACCTCGGACGTCTTAGAGAAATGAGGAGGGGCAGCATCTTGAGTTAGGATGAAGTCATCCGTCTTAAATTCAAGTTGAGGAATTAACCGGTTTTGAAGGATGTCACGACTAACTCGCTTAACCGATTTGAAAGAAATTTGGCCACGAGATAGCTTGAACACTGAGGAAGAGCACATGCTACTTTGGAAAGTGTGAAGTGCAAAATATGCATTGATCTGCAGAGTATTACGCGAATTAGGGAAAAAATTTTCTCTGTTGAAAAGTTGTTTACTCTTTGACTTACGACCTTTATCGTATTTGCGAAAATGCTCTAATTTGTTCATATGTGCTGCGTGGTATGATTTCAAAGTAGTGAATACAATGCTTATACAGTATTTAATGTGTACAGTTCATTCTTCCGTACTGTTTGATGCATAATGCGTATAGAATAGTGCTGCGCGGTGTGGGAGCCTTACCAGATAGTACTGATTGAGTACATCGAAGAAGTTCAAAGAAGGGCAGCACGTTTTGTATTATCGCGAAATATGGGAGAGAGTGTCACTGAAATGATACAGTATTTGGGCTGGACATCATTAAAAGAAAGGCGTTTTTCGTTGCGACGGAATCTTCTCACGAAATTCCAATCACCAGCTTTCTCCTCTGAATGCGAAAATATTTTGTTGACACCGACCTACATAGGGAGGAATAATCACCACGAAAAAATAAGGGAAATAAGAGCTCGTACGTAAAGATATAGATGTTCGTTCTTTCCGAGCGCTGTACGAGATTGGAATAATAGAGAATTGTGAAGGTTTCGCAAGCTGCGACATCGTCGCGAAAAAACAGTGACCCGTATATGTAATAAGTTTCCTTTAATTTACGTCTATGGTCACAAACGTTTTGTTAACAGATTACCGGTTTCGGTCTTTAATGACCATCGTCAGATCGGCAGCAAAAATGGGAAAAACATAAATACATTCGCCAACTGCGTACAGCTTAAGAACCATACATAGACCATAATGAAAAGTAGTACTGACAAAATTTACATTTGTGCGCTTTAAATATGAAGATGTGTACCTGTTTAATACGAAGTCCTAATGTACATCTGGTGAACTTACAACCCAAACATCTTGTGGCTACTGTACAGCAGCTTGTTTTAAACAGTAGTACTACTGACAACATCACTTGCGCATGTGATGTTATTTATATGTATTTGACGATGCTGGTGCTGATTCCATGTTTAACATTTGACGATGCCGCTATGGCTGCAGTACATTAGGACTTTGCTTTTATGAAACAAGTACTCCTCTTTATATTTAAAGCGAATAAATGTAAATTTTATCAGTACTACTTTTCATTATGGTCTATGTATTGTTCTTAAGCTGTATACAGTTTGCGAGTATATTTATGTTTTCCCATTTTTGCTGGAGATCTGATGGTGGTCAAAATAAAATGGCTCTGAGCACTATGGGACTTAACTTCCGAGGTCATCAGTCCCCTAGAACTTAGAACTACTTAAACCTAACTAACCTAAGGACAGCACACACATCCATGCCCGAGGCAGGATTCGAACCTGCGACCGTAGCGGTCTCGCGGTTCCAGACTGTAGCGCCTAGAACCGCACGGCCACTCTGATGATGGTCATTAAAGACTGAAACCGGTAATCTGTTAACAAAAAGTTTGTGACCATAGACGTAAATTAAAGGAAAATTGTGAATGTGGTTCGATGAACTCTCTGCTATGCACTTAAATGTGATTTGCAGAGTATCCACGTAGATGTAGATAAAACTCCCCCATGTATGCACGCCGCTGCATCGTTCGTGGGAACAACTTGGAGGGGAGCACATCACGAACTATGCTAACCTGAACGGTTAGACACCTGAGGGCAGCTGACGTTATTTCATGTACAGCAACTTACTCTCGCGCCGTTAGTGTACTCATCACAGCAAAACTACTGATAGGCGAATGCTGCCATTGGTAACAGCTAATATTAAATACACACATTCCTAACCAATGGTGCAATGAACCTTACCTTTCAGGCCCAGTTCATGCACGAAAAATGTGCTTGCCATCTGTTATCTTTGAAAAACCAACAAATAGCAAGCTGTGTTGGCTGAACTGAAATTAATCAAACAACTGGTCTAAGCTATATCTCAAACACATTGTCATGTCGCCCTACCTGATAGCTGAAAAACACTCAAAAACATAGTTCATGCAATTATTTTAATAGGTGCCTTTCTTTTGAAACAAACCATACAGCAAAACAGCCAGTTCTCATGAGGCCTTCTGGTGTCAATATGAGTAGACAAGGCCTCATCGTTGTTCGTATGGACAAAAAGAATTATCTAATGCAGTATGTACGCTGAATGTCCATCCCCGGTAGCTGAATGTTAGCCGGCACGGTAACTCAGCGTGTTCGGTCAGAGAGTTAGCTGCCCACTGTAACAGTGTGCGATTTGTGCTTTTACCAGAGGGGGGGGGATGTCCTAGGGGGTTAGTATAATTACATATGTTACTAGCTTGGACCGTGGTGTTACCCATGGTTAAACAGTTATTTATAAATAGATGTTAATGCCGAAAGTCACTATTCACGCGTATGCACTATCAGAAAAAGCCATTCCTTGTTATATCTTTAAAAGTACATTATAGGTAAAGCTTATTTACAAAATCATCTACATATAGGTATACGAGGGGAGTGCAAATAGCAAAGGTACATTTGTGAAAAGCTGTACTTATTCTGATGATAGAAAACTGAAACATGCGTTATTTTTCTACGCAACATCCCTCGACTTCAATGCAGTTTTCCCGACGTTTTACGAGTTTTTTTTTTTTTTTATTTCATCAGAAAAATACGTTTATCGGTTGCATCTGTAACCAATATTGCACCGCAGCAATGGCGTCTTCATCACTTTCAAATCTTCTTCCCTGTAGTGCTTACGTTAACGGTCGAAACATGTGAAAAACGCTTGGAGCCAGGTCTGGACTGTATGGTGGATGTTCCAGCACCTCTAATCTCAATTCCTTTATTGCGTCGGCTGCCCGTTTGGCAGAATGTGGGCGGGCGTTATTTTGCGGCAGGATGACACCTCTTCACAGTTTTCCACGACGTTTGGAGCTGATTGGAGGTTGTAGTTTCGCACGCAACACATCACATCCGCCATACAATACAGACCTGGCTCTAAAGCCTCGTTTACGCTGGGTCGACGTCTTGTAACATTGTGGCATGCTACGGAAATGTGGCGTGCGTCGTCTTGTCGTTTAGTCCTAAATGTTATGAAATGCTTACCTACTACATAATTCTTTTTCAAAATTAATAAGCAAACATACACTCCTGGAAATGGAAAAAAGGACACATTGACACCGGTGTGTCAGACCCACCATACTTGCTCCGGACACTGCGAGAGGGCTGTACAAGCAATGATCACACGCACGGCACAGCGGACACACCAGGAACCGCGGTGTTGGCCGTCGAATGGCGCTAGCTGCGCAGCATTTGTGCACCGCCGCCATCAGTGTCAGCCAGTTTGCCGTGGCATACGGAGCTCCATCGCAGTCTTTAACACTGGTAGCATGCCGCGACAGCGTGGACGTGAACCGTATGTGCAGTTGACGGACTTTGAGCGAGGGCGTATAGTGGGCATGCGGGAGGCCGGGTGGACGTACCGCCGAATTGCTCAACACGTGGGGCGTGTGGTCTCCACAGTACATCGATGTTGTCGCCAGTGGTCGGCGGAAGGTGCACGTGCCCCTCGACCTGGGACCGGACCGCAGCGACGCACGGATGCACACCAAGACCGTAGGATCCTACGCAGTGCCGTAGGGGACCGCACCGCCACTTCCCAGCAAATTAGGGACACTGTTGCTCCTGGGGTATCGGCGAGGACCATTCGCAACCGTCTCCATGAAGCTGGGCTACGGTCCCGCACACCGTTAGGCCGACTTCCGCTCACGCCCCAACATCGTGCAGCCCGCCTCCAGTGGTGTCGCGACAGGCGTGAATGGAGGGACGAATGGAGACGTGTCGTCTTCAGCGATGAGAGTCGCTTCTGCCTTGGTGCCAATGATGGTCGTATGCGTGTTTGGCGCCGTGCAGGTGAGCGCCACAATCAGGACTGCATACGACCGAGGCACACAGGGCCAACACCCGGCATCGTGGTGTGGGGAGCGATCTCCTACACTGGCCGTACACCACTGGTGATCGTCGAGGGGACACTGAATAGTGCACGGTACATCCAAACCGTCATCGAACCCATCGTTCTACCATTCCTAGACCGGCAAGGGAACTTGCTGTTCCAACAGGACAATGCACGTCCGCATGTATCCCGTGCCACCCAACGTGCTCTAGAAGGTGTAAGTCAACTACCCTGGCCACCAAGATCTCCGGATCTGTCCCCCATTGAGCATGTTTGGGACTGGATGAAGCGTCGTCTCACGCGGTCTGCACGTCCAGCACGAACGCTGGTCCAACTGAGGCGCCAGGTGGAAATGGCATGGCAAGCCGTTCCACAGGACTACATCCAGCATGTCTACGATCGTCTCCATGGGAGAATAGCAGCATGCATTGCTGCGAAAGGTGGATATACACTGTACTAGTGCCGAAATTGTGCATGCTCTGTTGCCTGTGTCTATGTGCCTGCGGTTCTGTCAGTGTGATCATGTGATGTATCTGACCCCAGGAATGTGTCAATAAAGTTTCCCCTTCCTGGGACAATGAATTCACGGTGTTCTTATTTCAATTTCCAGGAGTGTATTAATAGTATTAATAGAAAGACTGTATTAAAAACTTTCAGTGTTCGGCTCCACAAATTTAAATTATATGTAAACTTTTACTCCAGTGCGTGGAAAATAAACATCCCAGGTTGGGATGCATAAACTAAAAGCAGAGGAGGGGATGGTCTGATGCAGAGGGGGGGGGGGGGGGAGGAATCTCCCCCCCCATACCCCCCTTAAATCGCACACTGCTCTGTAATAAAAAAACAGAGTTAACAGATCAACGACGAACTGAAAAGGGTGTCCTATGACGTACGCCCCGAGCACATGCAACGAACGAAAACAAACAAAATGAGATTACAATAGAAAAAAGGTCGCGTGACGGATTGTCGATCCTCTGGGCCTGGGTTCAATTCCCGGCCGGGTCGGGATATTTTTTCCGCCCAGCGACTGGGTGTTGTGCTGTCCTCATCATCATTCTGTCATCCTCATCGACTGCAGGTCGCCGAAGTTGCGTCACATTGAAAGACCGGCACCCGGCGAATGGTCTGCCCGACGGGGAGCCCTAGCCAGACGATTAAATAAATAAAATGTACATTGAAATGACGAAAGCCATGGGATAGTTCTTAATATGGTGTCGGACCTCCTTTTGCCCGTCGTAGTACAGCAAGTAGACGTGGCATGGCTTCACAAGTCGTTGGAAGTCCCGTGAAGAAGTACCGAGCCAGGCTGCCCTTTTAACTGCCATAACTGCGAAAGTGTTGCACGATGTTGTGCAGGAACTGACCTCTCGAATATGTCCCATAAATGTTCCGCATGATTCATGTCGGGAGATCTGGGTGGCCAAACCACAAACTCGAATTGTCTAGAATGTTCTTCAAACCCATCGCGGACATTGGTGACATGGTGCAATGTTACCCATAAAAATTCAGCCCTTGTTTGTGGAATGTCAGGTGCGTGAATGGCTACAAATCGACAAATCGTCTCCGAGCAGCCGAACGTAACCATTTCCAGTCAACGATAGGTTCACCGTCCGCTGTGGCCGAGCGGGTCTACGCGCTTCAGTTCGGAACCGCGCTGCTGCTTCGGTCGCAGGTTCGAATCCTGCCTCGGGCGCAGATGTGTTTGTTGTCCTTAGCTTATTTAGGCTTAAGTAGTTCTAAGTCTGATAGTGGTTAGAGTCATTTTGAATGATAGGTTCAGTTGGACCCGAGGACCCACTCCATTCCATGTAAACACAGCCTGTACCGGCTGGCACAGTGTCCTGTTGACTACTTGGCTTCGTGGCGTCTGCACCGTACTCCGCTGCCACCGTCAGGTCTTGCCAAATGAAATCGGAACTGGCCACGGTTTTCCAATCGTCTGGGGTCCAACCGATAGGGTCACGAGCCCACGAGAGGTGCTGCGGGCGAAGGCTTGCTATCAGCAGAAGCATGTAGTCTGCTGTCATTGTCCATTAAGGGGAGCCGGAGGTGGTCTAATCCAAAAAAATCACGAATTTTTTTTTTTTTTTTTTTGCTACCGAAAATTAATTGGAACATTCCTCTTTAATGTAAACTTTGAATTATTGTTCTACTCGCCCTAGAAGTGGAGTTATTACCATTTTCCTCCACGCCTGCAGAGGAAATGGGCGGCCGCTGAATGTATCTAACACCCTCTCGTGACTTCCTGGCGAACTGCTTGGGATTTTCTCGGCCTGTTACGCATACAGCGCCTTATGTTACGCATACAGCGAGTGTGCAAGGGTTGGCTACATTGTTTTCTGTGGCAAATATTACCCGTATTTCCTTACAGCTTACTCCTATTTTCCTCAGAATTTCGAACATCTTGCTCCATTTAATATTGTCGTACACTTTTGTTCTCGTTACGATGCCACATTTTAGTAACCGTGTATATAAGAAGAGGAAGAACGTAGGGAAATGAAAATTAACACTTATACCAAGTTGCGATACTACAATGAATAAGAGCGCGGAGCATCGTCTCTTTGTTGTTTACCGTTTCGAATTAGTTCAGTGTTGCGCCTGTTGTTGGTAGTATTATACTTCTTGTGTAAAGCGAGTAATATGCAGTATGTACAAGAATCAGGAGGGAACAATAAAACCAATTTTTCATGACATAGCACAGGCAGAATTGTTACACAAATGTCTACACGGAAATACGCAGAATCCCAATGAGAGCGTAAACAATTTGATTTGGAAAGTGATTCCTAAAACGGTGATTGTAAGCATAAAAACACTACAATTTGGCATTTATGATGCAATAGCAACCTACAACCAAGGGAACAGTGTGAAGTTCTGAAGGCATTAGGATTTACCGCTGGGGTGAACACTGTACGAGCACTGAGAAATATTGACAGAGAAAGGATAAGAGGAGCAGAAAGAAGAGAGAGGCATATGAAGTATGATGGAACAACAGGCCAGAAAAGAAGACAGAAGAGGAAGCTTTTGGAGGATGAAGAAGAAGACCCTGATAATCCATCCTATAGTGCAGGAATGTATTGAGAAACTTTGATAGCCATTTCGTGTAAATTAGAATTTTTCGAATATAAGGAACATTTTCTCAAAATCCACTCAAGCTAGAGAGATGAAATTTTTATACAGCACTCCTAGTGCTCAAACGTACATTGTAACACAGCCATTAGGCAATATGTTCAGTAGTTTCATTTCAGTTCAATTATAAAGCAATTATTTGTGAAAAAATTTGGGTCATTAAAAAAAAAAAATTATTGGAAGGAAACTAGAAAAGATACCCCAAAATCCCTCTGTCATAACTGCAATACTAAATTTTTTCTATTTGGTAGTTTATTCATAAATGTTCCTCAAACTTGGTGATTTTAACATGGGCAGCATAGGCACCTCCGGCTCCCCTTAACGGCAGATTTCTGTGCACTCTCGTAACGGATACGTTCGTCGTACGTCCGAAATTGCTTTCCGCGTTTATTTCAAGTGGCGTTGCTTGTCTGTTAGCACTGACAACTCTACGCAAACGCCGCTGCTCTCGGTCGTCACGCGAAGGCCGTCGGCCACTGCGTTGTCCTTAGTGAGAGTTAAAGTCTGAAATTTGGTATTCTCGGCACACAAGCCGCGTGGTGTAGGGCGTCTTGTCACGGTCCGTTCAGCTCCCCCGTCGGAGGTTCGAGTCCTTCCTCGGACACTGGTGTGTGTGTGTGTGTGTGTGTGTGTGTGTGTGTCGTCCTTAGCGTAAGTTAGTTTACGTTAGATCAAATACTGTGTAAGCTTAGAGACTGATGACCACAACAGTTTGGTCCCATAAGACCTTACCACAAATTTCCAATTCCGGCACACTCTTGACACGGGGGTCACGGAATACTGAATTCCCTGACCATTCCGGAAATGGAATGTCCCATGCGTCTAACTCCAACTACCATTCCGCGTTAGTTAGAAATTGATAGTAGTTGGTCGCCCTGAAGAGGAGCACTGAAAAACGGTCGAAACGTGCCTTTTTAGGTTTTTTTTATTGTTTACTAACTACGCTGCCTAATACTCAAAATGATTTTACTTAAAAGTAATTGATACACTACTGGCCATTAAAGTTGCTACACCAAGAAGAAATGCAGATGATAAACGGGTATTCATTGGACAAATATATTATACTAGAACTGACATGTGGTTACATTATCACGCAATTTGGGTGCATAGATCCTGAGAAATCAGTACCCAGAACAACCACCTCTGGTCGGAATAAAGGCCTTGATACGCCTGGACATTGAGTCAAACAGAGCTTGGATGGCGTATACAGGTACAGCTGCCCATGCAGCTTCAACACGATACCACATTTCATCGAGAGTAGTGACTGGCGTATTGTGCTCGGCCACCACTGACCAGACGTTTCCAATTGGTGAGAGATCTGGAGAATATGCTGGCCAGGGCAGCAGTCGAACATTTTCTGTATCCAGAAAGGCCCGTACAGGACCTGCAACATGCGATCGTGCATTATCCTGCTGATATGTAAGTTTTCAGAGGGACCCAATGAAGGGCAGAGCCATGGGTCGTAACACATCTGAAATGTAACGTCCACTTATCAAAGTGCCGTCAATGCGAACAACCAATGGCCCTCCACACCATCACGCCGGGTGATACGGCAGTATGGCGAAGACGAATACACACTTCCAATGCGCGTTCACCGCGATGTCGCCAAACACGGATGCGACCATCATGATGCTGTAAACAGGACCTGGATTCATCCGAAAAAATGGCGTTTTGCCATTCGTGCACCCAGGTTCGTCGTTGAGTACACCTTCGCAGGCGCTCCTGTCTGTCATGCAGCGTCAAGGCAGCCACGGTCTCCGAGTTGATAGTCCATGCTGCTGCAAACGTCGTCGAACTGTTCGTGCAGATGGTTGTTGTCTTGCAAACGTCCCCATCTGTTGACTCAGGGATCGAGACGTGGCTGCACGATCCGTTACAGCGATGCGGATAAGATGCCTGTCATCTCGACTACTAGTGATACGAGGCCGTTGGGATCCAGCACGGCGTTCCGTATTACCCTCCTGAACCCACAGATTTCACATTCTGCTAACAGTCATTCGATCTCGACCAACCAGCAATGTCGCGATACTTTAAACCGCAATCGCGATAGGCTACAGTCCGACCTTTATCAAAGACGGAAGCGTGATGGTACGCATTTCTCCTCCTTACACGAGGCATCACAACGGCGTTTCACCAGGCAACGCCGGTCATCTGCTGTTTGTGTATGAGAAATCGGTTGGAAACTTTCCTCATGTCAGCACGTTGTCGCCAACCTTGTGTGAATGCTCTAAAAAGCTAATCATTTGCATATCACAGCATCTTCCTGTCGGTTAAATTTCGCGTGTGTAGCACTTCATCTTCGTGGTGTAGCAGTTTTAATGGCCAGTAGTGTATTTGGACCGCAGAGAAATTCGCCAAGTTAGTGCCGTAACCTGAGATCTACCTGAGTGTGGTCGTGAGATATTGGTCCCACCTATCCATTTCAGTAGCCTCCACGGACAGGCGCGGTAATTTCCTGGTGGGCAGCAACCTCACAATCCGAGAAGTCAACAGAAGTGAGTATTCAGTCAGAAGTGATCCCCGCTTGGAGTTGAGCCGGATAAGTCCTTCCCGTGTTGACACAGCTGACGCCCCCGCCACCAGCCTTCCCCCACCACCCACCAGGACCCTCCCCCACCGCGTCACTGGTCGATGAAGAGGCGAAAGTCTGCCAACTCAATGGCCCAGTTCCATCAAGGCTCTTTGCGTGACCCGTAAAGCTGTAATAGCAACGTCACGCGCCGAAATGAAGGTGCCGTATCGTTACGAAACGTTGGTATTACTTCGCGGATCACGCCTCATGTACGTCCCGTCGACTTAGTGGCTCTCGAAACTGTGAAAGGCAGTAATGCCTAGGCGTGTCTTATTACTGCAGAGAAGTGGGGCAGTGAAACTCCTGTCTTCCCAGCCAAGGTGGGGAAATAGAAACTCACCAGCAGTGTACTGTTCAAGGAATCTTAACTCCCGTGCATAGTCCAGACAAAGTGCGCCAGATTTCCACGCATCTCATATGAAGAGAGAAGTCTTCCGAAGTAAGAGTGATTTCAGGTGTGCCGCAGGGGAGTGTCGTAGGACCGTTGCTATTCACCATATATATAAATGACCTTGTGGATAACACCGGAAGTTCACTGAGGCTTTTTGCGGATGATGCTGTAGTATATCGAGAGGTATATGGAAAATTGTACTGAAATGCAGGAGGATCTGCAACGAATTGATGCATAGTGCAGGGAATGGCAATTGAATCTCAATGTAGACAAGTATAATATGCTGCGAATACATAGAAAGAAAGATCATTTATCATTTAGCTACAATATAGCAGGTCAGCAACTGGAAATTATCTGGGAGTGATTTAAATGGAATGACCATATAAAATTAATCGTCGGTAAAGCTAATGTTAGACTGAGATTCACTGGAAGAATCCGAAGGAAATGAAATCGGAAAACAAAGGAAGAAGGTTGCAGTACGTTTGTTCGCCCACTGCTTGAATACTTCTCACTGGTGTGGGATCTGTACCAGGTAGGGTTGATGGAAGAGAGAAAGGAGATCCAACGGAGAGCAGCGCGCTTCGTTACAGGATTATTTAGTAATCGCGAAAGCGTTACGGAGATGTTAGATAAACCCCAATGGAAGACTGTGCAAAAGAGACGCTCAGTAGCTCGGTACGGGCTTTTATTGAAGTTTCGAGAACTTGCCTTCACCTAGGAGTCAAGCAGTATGTTGCTCTCTCCTACGTATATCTCGCGAAGAGACCATGAGGATAAAATCAGAGAGATTAGTGCCCACACAGAGGCATACCGACAATCTTTCTTTCCACGGACAATACGAGTTTGGAAGAACCGATAGAGGTACTCAAGGTACCCTCCGCCACACACCATCAGTTAGCTTGCGGAGTATGGATGTAGATATAGATTATCTAGGCTGTAAACAATGTTAACGGGCGAGTGGGTTGTTATGTGAAATTGGACAAATTTCAATAAATTCTCGCGAATAAGGTAGTTCAATTTTAGTGTCTTATCCATATCAGCAACTGCAGTTGTATGTTGCGAAATAATCAACAACCAGTTGCATTAAAGAAATTTTATTTCCTTAACCGATTTCTAGTGCCCTCCCTCAGTATGTTATAACCTACGCATTATATGCGAACGTCACCAAGGAGATGCATGCAGCGTATTGCTGTGGTCCTTAATTGGCGATACATCCCTTATTAAAATTAATATGGCTGTAGATCTTGAGTCTTCAGGTTGTTGTTCCTGTTCAGATAGATGGTTCATATTAAGTTCAATATACAACTGGCCGTTAATTATTTCGATATATAAACCTGCAGTTCCCAGTATAAAATTTTTCGCTCTGCAGCGGAGGGTGCACTGATATGAAACTTCCTGGCAGGTTAAAACTGTCTGCCGAACCGAGACTGAAAAATTGGGACCTTTCCCTTTCGCGGGCAA
The DNA here is from genome assembly GCF_021461395.2 of Schistocerca americana. Taxonomy (NCBI): domain Eukaryota; kingdom Metazoa; phylum Arthropoda; class Insecta; order Orthoptera; family Acrididae; genus Schistocerca; species Schistocerca americana. Next base: position 151,013,203 of record NC_060128.1, read on the forward strand.
GTGCTCTACAATCAGAGCTACCCAAGCACGACTCACCTCACAGCTTTGCTTCTGCCAGTACCTCGTCTCCTACCTTCCAGATTTCATAGAAGCTCTCCTGCAATGCTTACAGAACTAACTGTCCTGGAAGAAACGATTCTGTAAGTTTCACAGGAGAGCTTCTTTGAAGTTTGGTAGGTATAAGACCATTAACTGGCAGAAGTAGTGAGGACGGGTTTGTGAGTCGTGCTTGGGTAGCTCAGTCGGTAGAGCACTTACCCGCAAAAGGCAAAGGTCCGGAGTTCGAGTCTCGGTCCGGCAATCAGCTTTAATCTGCCAGCAAGTTTCAAAGCTACAGTTGCTGAAGATGAACAAAATACTAAACTTTATGTGTAGCCAGGTGCAAACAACCGTCTACCTGTACAGGAAAAACAACTTGAAGATTTTCAAGATCTCCAACGACATAAATTTTAATAAGGAATGTATCGCCATTAAGGACCACAGCAATACGCTGCGTGCATCTTATTGTTGACACTCGAAAATATCACAAGTTATAACCTCCTGAAGAAGGGCACTATGTGCCTAAAACAGGTTAACGAAATAAAATTTCTTTGGTTGAAATTGTTGCTACTTATTTCAATAGGAGATACTTACAGTACGTCGATTATGATATGTTTTATTCAGGTAAGTCTTCGTTTTCGAGTAACAACGTATTTTTAAAATTGTATCCAAAATTTTAGTCTTAAAAATACACAAATGGTTACTTAGTATATTTTACTGCAGACTCGGTGCACTTAACATGAGTTACCACTGACTTACCACTGCTTGCTTGTTGGGCGAGTTAATGAAACAATATTGTGAAATGTCTCAAGAAATATGAGGGTTGTCCAGAAAGTAAGTTACGATCGGTCGAGAAATGGACACCACAGTGGAAACACGATGTGCACAGACGTGTCGGGCAGTGTCTCTAGTATGACCGTCGATCGCATCATGACGCTCTTTTCAGTTGTGAGCGCACTGTAAGCGAGTAAAGGTGCCTAGAACAACGATGTCTCCCGCCAAGTAGGAGGGCCCGCTGAGACGCTTCTCCCTAATGAATGCAGCCCACCTGACACAACTGCCACGCACTTCCTTCTCTGTGGCAATTAGCAGCCGCACTCTGCAGGGGCAGTGAAGACGTTCCTACAGCCTTTTCGATGGCAAGTGTTCGATCACCAACAACACAGCCCTAATTGGCTCGCCCTGAGTATCATCTCTGTTCTCATGAAACGCTGGATACGAAGACAACACTTGGGCGCAGGCTACGAGCTATAAACCAGTGTAGAGAATTATCGGAAAGCGCAGGCGGCTGCCTTCTATGACGATGGTGTCGGAAATTTGGTATAACGCTCCGACAAATGTCTAAGCCGGAGCGGCGACTGTCTAGAGAAGTACCTGGGAAGTATAGCTAACTCTTGCAAATAAAATGTTTCTGATTTTCACTGTGGTTTCCATTTAGAGACCGATCGGAACTTATTTTCTGGAAAACCCTCGTACAAACTTACAAAATCCACACTTTTCCTTTGTTATACTAATGTTCGATTTACGTGCTTTAGAAATAAAATTTGTGATACAGTACAATGTTAAGGATGGCGTTTTCCATTCCTGCTATAATGCTGCCACGTAAATTCAGGTAAACAGTGCTAAGGGACACAACATACACTCCTGGAAATGGAAAAAAGAACACATTGACACCGGTGTGTCAGACCCACCATACTTGCTCCGGACACTGCGAGAGGGCTGTACAAGCAATGATCACACGCACGGCACAGCGGACACACCAGGAACCGCGGTGTTGGCCGTCGAATGGCGCTAGCTGCGCAGCATTTGTGCACCGCCGCCGTCAGTGTCAGCCAGTTTGCCGTGGCATACGGAGCTCCATCGCAGTCTTTAACACTGGTAGCATGCCGCGACAGCGTGGACGTGAACCGTATGTGCAGTTGACGGACTTTGAGCGAGGGCGTATAATGGGCATGCGGGAGGCCGGGTGGACGTACCGCCGAATTGCTCAACACGTGGGGCGTGAGGTCTCCACAGTACATCGATGTTGTCGCCAGTGGTCGGCGGAAGGTGCACGTGCCCGTCGACCTGGGACCGGACCGCAGCGACGCACGGATGCACGCCAAGACCGTAGGATCCTACGCAGTGCCGTAGGGGACCGCACCGCCACTTCCCAGCAAATTAGGGACACTGTTGCTCCTGGGGTATCGTCGAGGACCATTCGCAACCGTCTCCATGAAGCTGGGCTACGGTCCCGCACACCGTTAGGCCGTCTTCCGCTCACGCCCCAACATCGTGCAGCCCGCCTCCAGTGGTGTCGCGACAGGCGTGAATGGAGGGACGAATGGAGACGTGTCGTCTTCAGCGATGAGAGTCGCTTCTGCCTTGGTGCCAATGATGGTCGTATGCGCGTTTGGTGCCGTGCAGGTCAGCGTCACAATCAGGACTGCATACGACCAAGGCACACAGGGCCAACACCCGGCATCATGGTGTGGGGAGCGATCTCCTACACTGGCCGTACACCACTGGTGATCGTCGAGCTGACACTGAATAGTGCACGGTACATCCAAACCGTCATCGAACCCATCGTTCTACCATTCCTAGACCGGCAAGGGAACTTGCTGTTCCAACAGGACAATGCACGTCCGCATGTATCCCGTGCCACCCAACGTGCTCTAGAAGGTGTAAGTCAACTACCCTGGCCAGCAAGATCTCCGGATCTGTCCCCCATTGAGCATGTTTGGGACTGGATGAAGCGTCGTCTCACGCGGTCTGCACGTCCAGCACGAACGCTGGTCCAACTGATGCGCCAGGTGGCAATGGCATGGCAAGCCGTTCCACAGGACTACATCCAGCATCTCTACGATCGTCTCCATGGGAGAATAGCAGCCTGCATTGCTGCGAAAGGTGGATATATACTGTACTAGTGCCGACATTGTGCATGCTCTGTTGCCTGTGTCTATGTGCCTGTGGTTCTGTCAGTGTGATCATGTGATGTATCTGACCCCAGGAATGTGTCAATAAAGTTTCCCCTTCCTGGGACAATGAATTCACGGTGTTCTTATTTCAATTTCCAGGAGTGTATTTTACTTAAAGAATTACTGACATGTGCGTGATTATCAACACCTTCTGAAGCTTGTTTGTGCTCAGGAACATATTCAATATCTTTAGCTGTGTCTACGCTTGCTTAATGATACTTTACGGTAGTTCCACAACTCTAGCCAGAAACGATAGACTGTGTGTGTGAACTGATGTTGCAAAACCCCACGAAGTCTACCTGTCGAACTAGTGCAGAAATGAAGATCCCTTAGATGGAAATGAGCGTTATAGCGTCAGTGGCCGCGAGTTCCCATGCGGGAAGTTCGGCCGCCAAGTGCAAGTCTTAATGAGTGCAACGCCACATTGGGTGACTTGCGCGTCAAAAATGGGGATGAAATGATGATAGCACAACACCCAGTATCTGAGGGGAGAAAAATATCCCACCCCAGCCGGGAATCGAACCCGGGCCCCCGTGCGTGGCATTCCAACGCGCTGACCGTTCAGCTAATGGGGCGGACAATCCCTCAGACATAATGTGGGGAAGAACCTTGGTAGGCGATTAAGAGCGAAGCCGTTCAAACTGCAGGTCCTGCAAGCCACATAAACCATGACGATAAATAGCGCCATCTGCACTTCTGTACTGGTATGAAGAACCATCTTGGAAATGACCGCGATCAAGTTGATCTTCAGTGGTGAAGCCACTTTCATCTTTCGGGAAAGGTGAACCGGCACAACAGAGGCATATAGGGGCAGAGAATCTACACACAACTGTGGTACACGACTGATACTCCAACAAAACTGACGTGTTCTGTGCCGTGTTGAACAAGACAAAGTACTGCCACTTCATCGCTGAGAGAATTGTCAATTTGTAGTAGCTACCTCGACTATGTTGCAGTTGTGGGTCATACCACGACTTGAAACTGATGGCAGGGACTCCGTATTCCAACAAGATAGCGGCCCTCCACATTTCGGCAGTTGTGTATGAAAGTTGTATAAAAAGAATTTGCGAATTTGTCTTTCACACAATGCGTCACTTGCTGCATTGTTCTTGGCCATTAATCTGTACCGAACTTTTTTAAATACTTCGTGGGCTTTATAAGCACGCTGCAAAATGTCTTTGTGTTGTAAGTTTGAAAAGTTCGTGGTATCGCCACCAGACGTCAGCGCTTTCGCAACGAGGTTGCAGCGTAGCAATAGGTTTATGCGTAAACACGTGACGTGTAAGGGCTCTGATTAGAGATCTAAGGTGCGGACGTGTCTCGGTTGTTTTGTGAAGATGGGAAAAATCGACATTCGAGCGGTTATACGGTACTTCGTAAAGAAAGGTATGGAATTTATGTCGGTTATCTGAACACACTGACGGACTCCCCTCCTCCATACTGAATTGTTTGCAAGTGGCCAATCGAGTTCAAATTTCGTCGTGACGCATGAGGATCCGTGTAAAGGTCAGGCCAGGCGTGCCACTACCCCAGAGTAAAAGGTCAGGCCAGGCGTGCCACTATCCCAGAGATTATTGTAAAAGTGCATAAAATCGTCGTGGAGGATTGCCGACTGGAAATACAAGAAATTGCTGAAGCTGTAGCGATGTCACCTGAATGGGCATATTACGCTTTAACAGTGGAATTGTTTATGACGAAATTATGTGCTTGATGGGTGCTGCGGCTCTTACCATAGCATCGGAAACGCTTCAGAATGAAAATTTCAGAACACTGTTTGACACGTTTTCAGAGCAACCAACAAGATTTTTTTACCCCGGTTTGTGACCACAGATAAAACTAGGGTGTAACCCAGAGACAAAATAACAGATAAAGCAGTGGAAACATGCTCATTCACCATCACCGTCACCGCCGCCACCACCACCAAAGAAAGGAAAGATAGTATGATTGATCACAAAGGTCCTAACGTCAGCTTTCTGGGATGCGAAAGGCTTTCTGGTCATACATTATCTTCCCACTGGTCAAACAATTACAGGACCTATTACGCTAACCCCCTTGGCCTACTACAGCACAAGGTACGCGAAGAAAGGCCAGGTTTGACAAGGAAGAAAGTCATCTTTCATCAAGACAATGCGCCCCCACATAAGTGTCTTCGCGTGGCGAAAATACATGAAGGAACATACTCGGCTCATTTGCCTCCAACAGTTTTAAATTTCTCCCGTAAGTATTAAATTTGCCTTGGTGGACGGAGATTTTCTTCGAACGAAGAGCAGTCGTGGTGTATATATGGAGACCGAAGCGGCAAATGAAAATTTGTACCAGGGCCTGGATACGAACCCGGGTTTCCTGCTGAATTGGCAGATTCGCTGACCACTTCGCCACCCTGCTACAGTAGCTTTGCATATCTGCGTGGACCACCCTAATGATACCTCCATCGTAAACTCACTCCTACACTCGAATAGTATGTCAGAGGCTCTCCAACTGTATTGGAATAGGACCTTAGCATCGAACGAAAAGGGCCAGATATAGTTGCTTTAATCAAATGGAACTATATGGTTCTAGAGATCTTTTCAAGTCTCGAACGTCTATAATGTAAGAGTGTTGAAACTTTAGTAGTGAGTACTATTTACTTACAACTCGTACAACATAAATAGGTGTTTCAAAATTTTTCTGACCTTCAAAGTAGTCACTAGCATGGTCTATAACCCGTTGCCAGCGATGTGGAAGTTGTAGGATACTCTTGGCAGTGCCAGTTGTGTTGACAGTTCGAGCGGCGCGGTCTATTGCCCGACGAAATTGTAGCAGTTCTGAAGCGAATGCCATGAAGTGTTTCCTTCAGTTCAGAAATCGAGTGGAACTCATGAGGGCTTAAGTCAGGGGAGTGCAGTAGCTGGTATAGCACTTAGCAGCCCCATCAGTCAAACAAATCAGTAACAGCTTGCACTGTACGTGCTTGAGCATTGCTCTGCAAAATGATGGTCAGGTCCTGCAGAAAGTGTCATCACTTCTGTCTCTATGCTGTTCATTTTTGGAACACAACCCACGACCACCTTAGAGACAGAACTGGTGACACATTCTGCAGGACCTGACCATCATTTAGCACGGCAATGCTCAAGCACGTACAGTGGAAGCTGTTACTGATTTGTTTGACTGATGGGGCTACTAAGAGCTATACCACCTACTGCACTCCGCTGACTTAAGCCCTCATGAGTTCATCTCGATTTCTAAACTGAAGGAAACACTTCACGGCATTCGCTTCAGAACTGCTACAAATTTGTCGGGCAATAGACGGCGCCGCTCGAACTGTCAACAGAACTGGCACTGCTAAGAGTATGCTACGACTTCCACATCGCTGGCAACGGGTTATAGACAATTCTGGTGACTACTTTGAAGGTCAGTCAAACTTTGAAACACGTATTTTGTACGAGCTGTAAAAAAATAGTTGCCACTATTAAAGTTCCAACCCTCGTATACACGTTGACTGAAGCGACATTGTGTTCGATCCTGAGGTACTGTCCCTACACAGTTGGAGAGCCTCTACAGTGGTCTTCGAATTTAGGCGTTTTACCTAGTGGGCCGAAGCATAAATAGAAGTTTGCATTGCTGGCCGTTGTGGCCGGGCGATTCTAGGGGCTTCAGTACGGACCCGCGCTGCTGCTACGATTCGCAGGTTCGAATCCTCCCTCGGTCATGAATTTGTGTGATGTCCTTAGGTTAGTTAGGTTCAAGTAGTTTCTAAGTCTAGGGGACTGATGACCTAAGATGTTAAGTCCCATAGTGCTCAGAGCCATTTTGAAGTTTGCATTGAGGAGTGATGGGTGCTACTGCAGCCAGTGAAGTTGTGCAAAGATACTGTGGCAGGGTAGCGTAATGATCAACGCATCTTCCCGGTAAGCGGGTTCGAATACTAAAAAAAGAAAAGGTTCAAATGGCTCTGAGCACTATGGGTCTTAACATCTCAGGTCATCAGTCCCCTAGAACTTAGAACTACTTAAACCTAACTAACCTAAGGACATCACACACATCCATGCCCAAGGCAGGATTCGAACCTGCGACCGTAGCGTTCGCGCGGTTCCAGACTGAAGCGGCCGGCATAAATTTTCATTTGTCACGTCAATCTCCATATATGTATCATAGATGTTTCGGACTTGAACAGGTTTCTAGAACCGTATAGTTCCATTTAAAAAAAAGGTTGGTCAAAGTTGAGTGTCATTATCAGGCCTGGAGGAATCTGATTTTGGCGATGGGATCAAAGCACTGAAACTCCGCATTAGGGTCCAGGGTGACTACACTGAAAAACAAAAAAAGTTTCATGGAAGCAAGTCTTTTCTATCCCAAACCACCCTCGTATTTGGACAATAAAACTTACCTTGCTCTAGCCGAGCGGTTCTAGGCGCTTCAGTCCGGAACCGCGCTACTGCTACGGTCGCAGGTTCGAATCCTGCCTCGGGCATGGATATGTGTGATGTCCTTAGGCTAGTTAGGTTTAATTAGTTCTAAGTTCTAGCGGACTGATGACCTCAGATGTTAAGTCCCATAGTGCTCAGAGCCATTTGAACTTACCTTGATTTCCGAATGGCGCCTGATTACCAGAAACAGACAATGCTTAGAGGGTGTTCTGCCCACAGTGTGAACGTCGAATCACGGGCTGTCTTTGCCTTCACGGAGTAATAGATGACCGCTGCGTCTGCTAAAGTCCCTCCCGTTTCCTCGCGCATTACCGGCCCATCGCCGAGTGCTTCTGGGATGGAGGTTGCAGACTTGCCCTCCACACGCGCGTCCCTTATTTATCGGCTGCGGTGTGGAGTGCAGTACAATCGGACGGAAGCGTCGCGGTCCGCCGTTAATTTTCCACGACTCTGCCGGAGCCACGCATCGGCTCCGCTAATGGCGAGGCGGCGGGCGCGCCATTAAAAATCTAGCACCCAGCGCACTCTGGCTGCGTTCATCAAACGCGATACCGCCGCTTACTGCCTGCTGATGAAGTGCTCCGCACACACTGCCGAAACGTAGCCACTGCACGTTTATACACTACTGGCCATTAAAATTGCTACACCAAGAAGAAATGCTGAGGATAAACGGGTATTCATTGGACAAATATATTATACTAGAACTGACATGTGATTACATTTTCACACAATTTGGGTGCATAGATCCTGAGAAATCAGTACCCAGAACAACCACCTCTGGCCGTAATAACGGCCTTGATACGCCTGGGCATTGAGTCAAACAGAGCTTGGATGGCGTGTACAGATACAGCTGCCCATGCAGCTTTAACACGATACCACAGTTCATCAAGAGTAGTGACTGGCGTACTGTGACGAGCCAGTTGCTCGGCCACCACTGACCAGACGTTTTCAATTGGTGAGAGATCTAAAGAATGTGCTGGCCAGAGCAGCAGTCGAACATTTTCTGTGTCCAGAAAGGCCCGTATAGGATCTGCAACATGCGGTCGTGCATTATCCTGCTGAAATGTAGGGTTTTCGCAGGGATCGAATGAAGGGTAGAGCCACGGGTCGTAACGTCCACGTCCACTGTTGAAAGCGCCGCCAATGCGAACAAGAGGTGACCGAGACGTATAACCAATGGCACCCCGTACCATCACGCCGGGTCATACGCCAGTATGGCGATGACAAATACACGCTTCCAATGTGCGTTCACTGCAATGTCGGCAAACACGGATGCATCCATCATGATGCTGTAAACAGAACCTGGATTCGTCCGAAAAAATGACGTTTAGCCGTTCGAGCACCCAGGTTCATCGTTGAGTACATCATCGCAGGCGCTCCTGTCTGTGATGCAGTGTCAACGGTAACCGCAGCCACGGTCTCCAAGCTGATAGTCCATGCTGCTGCAAAAGTCGTCGAACTGTTCGTGCAGATGGTTGTCTTGCAAACGTCCCCATTTGTTGACTCAGGGATCGAGACGTGGCTGCATGATCCGTCACAGCCATGCGGATAAGATGCCTGTCATCTCGACTGCTAGTGATACGAGGCCGTTGGGTTCTAGAACGGCGTTCCGTATTTCCTTCCTGAACCCACCGATTCCATATTCTGCTAACAGTCATTGGATTTCGACCAATGGGAGCAGCAATGTCGCGATACGATAAACCGCAATCGCCATAGGCTACAATCCGACCTTTATCAAAGTCGGAAACGTGATGGTACGTATTTCTCCTCCTTACACGAGGCATCACAACAACGTTTCACCAGCAACGCCGGTCAACTGCTGTTTGTGTATGAGAAATCGGTTGGAAACTTTCCTCATGTCAGCACGTTGTAGGTGTCCCCACCGGCGCCAACCTTCTGTGAATGATCTGAAGAGCTAATTATTTGCATATCACAGCATCTTCTTCCTGTCAAAGTTCGCGTCTGTAGCACGTCATCTTCGTGGTGTAGCAATTTTAATGGCCAGTAGTGTACGAGGTGGAGGTGGTGGGGAGAGAGATTCAGTATACAGGGTGTCCCATTTATCTTGACCACCCGAAATAACTTTGTCCAGATTCAAATTACAAAATGTTTTAAGCAAATGTTCTTTTAGCCGTGAGGGGGACATCAATAGGCATGATTGCCTTGTTTGTAGGTTTGTTTTTTACAAAGATATGAACAGCGGTATGACTTCAAGTGGGAGCCTGTATTTTTTATTCGGTAATTCATTCACTGTCCTAAAGACCTATTCAAAAACCTATCACAGTGTTATTAATTACAGAACACAACTCTGACATTGAGCCCGGGATCACAAACTCGCCTACTTGTTGAACTTGTCAGAAAAGAAATGAAAACCAAGCAAAAACATAACACAAAATTGACTCTGACTCTCCTGTACCATTGGCCAGGAGTAGAACATTCAGAGGTGCTCAAATTGGTGACCCTGGACACCGACACACTGGTGCACTCGTTGAATGAAAGAATTATTTAGTGCTTCCAGTGTTGCCTGCTGAAGAGTTTTACAATCAAGCACGATACGTTACTGCATGTCCTCTGGAGTTGTTGGAAAATCGCGATAGGCAACGTCTTTAATGCATCCCCAAACAAAAAAGTCCAAAGGATTTAAATTACGACACCTAGCAGGCAAGTAACTGTTCCTTCTCGGCCAATCCATCTGGCAGGATTCCTTCGGTTCAGAACATGACGTGCACGCAAGGCATTATATGCTGGACATCCATCGTGTTGATACCACATAAGCATTCTGATTCTTAGCGGCACTTCATCCAGAAGAGGAGGAAGAATTCGTCTGAGGAAATTGACATATACTGTGTCCTTTAGAGTACCATTGATGAAATAAGGGTCGATAATTGTAGTACAAACCATCCCACACCAGACATTAACTCTCCATTGACGCTGATGTTCCACATGTCTAAGCCATCGTGGGTTGCCGCTGGACCAATAATGCATGTTTCTTGTATTTACTTGCCCTTTGCTTGAGAAAGAACATTCATCGGTAAATAGAATATTGGAGAAGTAGTTCGTGTTGGCGAGGATTTGTTGTTGTGTCCATCGACAGAACTGTACACCATTCTGGAAATCATTCTCATGCAATTCTTGGTGTAGGTGTACATGGTAAGGATGGAACCGGAAACGTGTAAGAATACGATGTACAATGGTTTAGGAATACTAATCTCGTGTTCAAGCTGTCGTGTACTCACATGTGGATTCATAGCAACGGAAGCGAGAACAGTAGCTTCGGCAGCTTCGTCTGAGCGACTGCTACGACGATTCCGTTGTCGTGGGTAGAGACTTCCCGTTTCCTGAAGCGCGCAGCAAGACGAGAAAACATCCGATGGGAAGGTGAGTTCTTGTCAGGATATTACACTCTGTACAGTTCCGCTACCTGCGTAGCAACCGGCCGCTGTGGCCGAGCGGTTCTAGGCGCTTCAGTCTGGAACCGCGTGACCGCTACGGTCACAGGTTCGAATCCCGCCTTGGCCATGGATGTGTGTGATGTCCTTAGGTTAGTTAGGTTTAAGTAGTTTTAAGTCTAGAGGAATGATGACATCAGGTGTTTAGTCCCATAGTGCTCAGAGCCATTTGAACCATTTTTATGACAACTAGTTCACGAGATGACTTCGTAGAAATTTCGACGTGCTTTTGCTTAAAATGGAGTGCTAATTACCCGGACTATATTCATCCAGTGTTTGAAAATAAGAGCTCTTTCGACTCCGAATAATCCTTAAAACATAATAGACGAATAAAACCAACATAATTATGGTCTTTTATCTTCAACCATAAAGGGCTTTAGATGCTTAACAACAAATAATGTTAGCAATTGTTACAGGTTTCAAGATGGTCATCCAACACATTAACTCGTGAAGTACTCAATCAATTATTTGAAACATCTAAGTTGGAATCTTTCAACAATCGGGAGTAGAGGATTTACTGAGCTAAATCTTTACGTATTGGTAAAAGCTACATGTGCAAAATTTTAGTGTCTTTTGGAGATGTAAGAGGAAAAACGTTTTTATATGACGAAAATGTGACAGCTGCACCGTTCCACAGCCAGGGGGTCAATGAAGAGTTTGACGTTAGTGATGTTGATAGAAAGTATTGAAACTGCCGTTTTGTGATAAATACTGTTTCAGAGATGTTGCCGAAAATGTCGTCTTGTAGATTACTGCACACTTGGCATCTGTGTTCAAATTATTGTCTTAACACGCTCAAAAGCAGGTATTTCTCTAAAGACCGCTGCAACTTCAGCAAAACGGACAACCAGCTTTTCTGGAGTGTGTACTGGTGTGTTGCACATAAAACAGTTCATTCATCTTTCCATCCAACCACCGGCCTCAACCGGTCCCCCCTTCCCCCCGTTCCCCCCTTCCCCCCCTCCCCCTCCTCCCCCCTCCCCCCTCCCCCCTCCCCCCTCCCCCCCCCCACCGCCACCACCCTCCGAAACGGGAGACCATACCTTTCATTGGAACACAACGTAAACAACAATAATGTAAGTGTTTATCCTGAAAGATGAGCACTGGTAGAAAGTAATGAAAACTTACCCTTCATAGCAATAGGTTGTAGTTGTGCTTAATATCAGATTCCAGTGTTAACATGTTGCATACGAAGCTGTTACAAGTGGAGTGAGCGTTGGTGCAAGACACTGGTAGTCAACCTGGTACCTACGCCCCAGAAGTGGGCGTGCCAGCACACAGGTGGTAGGCGGTATGGGTCTTGAAAAAATTTTCGTTGGGTTTTCATAAAATTTTTACGTACAGTATTTGGCGAGTAACTATTATTATATGCTATAACTTGTTCAAACTCTGTTATATAAATTTTATAACGTAACATTACTTCTCAACTTTATAAATCACCTTCACTGTGGAACCGGTGGGCGGTTAGAAAATTTTACTATTAGCAGAGATAAAGATGTGGGCGATATAGAACTGTTTGTTTTTATCTCCACTAAACACACAAATTTTGCACAGATAGTTTTTTTATACACTGTATATGTCACCACACTACCAATATCTAGGCACAACATTGTGAAGCGACGTGAAGTATGGTGAACGTGTAAGGTCAACTGTAGGTAAAGCGAATTGTCGACTTTCGTTTATCGGGTGTGTGGTGGAGGGTACCTTGAGTACCTCTATTGGTTCTCCCTTCTATTCCAGTCTCGTATTGTCCGTGGAAAGAAAGATTGTATGTATGCCTCTGTGTGGGCTCTAATTTTATCCTCATGGTCTCTTCGCTAAATATACATAGGAGGGAGCAATATACTGCTTGACTCCTCGGTGAAGGTATGTTCTCGAAACTTCAACAAAAGCCCGTACCTAGCTACTGAGCGTCTCTCTTGCAGAGTCTTCCACTGGAGTTTATCTATCATCTCCGTAACGCCTTCGCGATTACTAGATGATCCTGTAACGAAGCGCGCTGCTCTCCGTTGGATCTTATCTATCTCTTCTATCCCTGGTGGGGTCAGGGATTTTCCCTGCCTCGTGATGACTGGGTGTTGTGTGATGTCCTTAGGTTAGTTCGGTTTAAGTAGTTCTAAGTTCTAGGGGACTAATGACCTCAGATGTTAAATCCCATAGTGCTCAGAGCCATTTGAACCATTTTATCTCTTCTATCAACCCTATCTGGTACGGATCCCACACCGGTGAGCAGTATTCAAGCAGTGGGCGAACAAGTGTTCTGTAACCTACTTCCTTTGTTTCCGGACTGCATTTCCTTAGGATTCTTCCAATGAATCTGTCTGGCATCTGCTTTACCAACGATTAATTTTATATGGTCATTCCATTTTAAATCACTCCTAATGCCTACTCCCAGATAATTTATGTAATTAACTGCTTCCAGTTGCTGACCTACTATATTGTAGCTAAATGATAAACGATCTTTCTTTTTATATATTCACAGCGCATTACACTTGTCTACATTGAGATTCAATTGCCATTCCCTGCACTATGCGTCAATTCGTTGCAGATCCTCCTGCATTTCAGTACAATTTCCCATTGTTACAACCTCTCGATATACTACAGCATCATCCGCAAAAAGCCTCAGTGAATTTCCTATGTTATCCACAAGGTCATTTATGTATATTGTGAATAGCAACGGTCCTATGACACACCCCTGCGGCACACCTGAAATTGCTCTTACTTCGGAAGACTTCTCTCCATTGAAAATGACATGCTGCGTTCTGTTATCTAGGAACTCTTCTTGAGTATTGTTCGAGTGGTCTCTTCCATAACAACTTACCTAGGCCGAGCGCCTGGCACGCCGGCTACCCGCTGAACAGACTTGTAAGGCGTGCCCCGAACCCTGTAGGAGTCACCTCTGCGGGTCTTCCTGTACGCACAGACTACCATTGGTGGCCAATAGTCGGCCTCGCTTGCGCGACAAAAGGTCGCTGCGTATACACACCTAATTCCTTTCGCACAACGCCTGACTTAAAATAGTCTGCGATGTATCCTGGAGCGGGCGTCCTATATAGCCTTGCGCGCTAGTGCCCTGAGAGCTACACCACCAATAACCACTTCACGGCTTTCGCCTAGATCAATTTGTAGGTTTTTTTTTCTTTCTTCAGGGGCGGGAGGGGGGAAATCAGGTCTCTTATGACAGTCAAGTTACTAATAAGTTTTACGGCTTCACAAACACACACAAATCTTCGTCCACATTGCGACGTCCTCGAGTCCTCAGAACAAAAGGCATTCTAGAGAAGAAATATTATGTACCGACGTCCTTATTAACTACTTCACCAACATTAAAAGGACGGCAACTAACGACGTCACAGCTATTAAAACTTCCAAGGCCACCAATACTCTCAGTACCTCCACAGCGAACAATAGCCACAGTAAGCTATGCATTACCATGAAGAAATTTATCATCCTTTACAAAATAGTCAGAATACCACGTGCAAAAACGCAAGGACCATCCAGGACAGGATGCGAAGCAATGTATTTCACCTTCACTTTATTTTTCTCTGTGGTCCCAGTGCTGATTTCGATATCGTCAATGGCCTTACAAACTGTACAGCGTGAGCGCATAACAGCAGCAGCTCGTAAGGCGTTCACATCGAATGGGCCAGAAGCCGAGAGCTTACGGTTTGCATTTACAAGGTGACAATAATTGAACTATACGAAAAATACGTAAATTATTTACGAACTATAAGGTGTACAACTTTATTCAAGATATATAAGTCACTACGGATATTAGGATATGTTGTTGTTGTTGTGGTCTTCAGTCCTGAGACTAGTTTCATGCAGCTCTCCATGCTACTCTATCCTGTGCAAGCTTCTTCATCTCCCAGTACCTACTGCAACCTACATCCTTCTGAATCTGCTTAGTGTATTCGTCTCTTGGTCTCCCCCTATGATTTTTACCCTCCACGCTGCCCTCCAATACTAAATTGGTGATCCCTTGATGCCTCAGAACATGTCCTACCAACCGATCCTTCTGGTCAAGTTGTGCCACAAACTTCTCTTCTCTCCAATTCTATTCAATACTTCCTCATCTACCCATCTAATTTTCAGCATTCTTCTGTAGCACCACATTTCAAAAGCTTCTATTCTCTTCTTGTCCAAACTATTTACCGTCCATGTTTCACTTCCATACATGGCTACACTCCATACAAATACTTTCAGAAATAACTTCCTGACACTTAAATCTATACTCGATGTTAACAAATTTCTCTTCTTCAGAAACGCTTTCCTTGCCATTAGGATATAGGTTATGAAATATTCGATGTGCATGTCATCCTTGACGATGATGTGGCGCTGACGAATAGCGAAATTCTGCATGACCCAGCGAAGTGTCGAAACATCGATGCTGTGGATGACTTACTGAATGGCTGTTTTCAGGGTTATTACGGTACACCTTGTCTTTAATATAGCCCAACAAAAAATGACTAGCATGTGTTCAGACCCGGTGAATATGGCGGCTAATCGAGGCCCATGCCAGTGGCCTCTGGGTAACCCAGAGCCGGAATGCGGTCCCCAAAGTGCTCCTCAAAGACATCAAGCACTCTCCTGCTTCGATGACCTCGATCTCCGTATTGCGTGAACCGCATCTTGTCGAAATCGGGGTCACTTTGCTTAATGGGGATATAATCGTCTTCCGAAACATTGACTTACCGTTCGGTAGTCACCAGGCCATCCAGGAATATCGCACAGATATTCTGTGACTGAAAGTTGCACACCACACAGTCACCTGTTGAGGGTAAAGAGACTTCTCGATCGCGAAATGCGGATTCTCAGACTACAAATGTGCAAATTTTGCTTATTGGCGAATCCATCCAAATGAAAGTGACCTTTGTCGCTAAACCAAACGACGCATGCGCGAACTGCGAGGGTGGTCCCAAAAGTAAGGTCTCCTATTGTTTTTATAAGTACACAGACCTGTGTATTTCTACAATGGTTTACATCAGTTTACGGCTTGAACATTTAGCTATTTTTCGACACAATCACCATACCTGTCGATGCCTTTTTGTAGACGCTGTGGCAGTTTTTGTATGCCCATGTCATACCAGCTCGCCGCCATGCTGTTAAGAACGTCTTCTTTCACCTCGTCGTCGGAATTGAATCGCTTTCCGGCCAAATCTTCTTTTAACCTAGTGAACAGGTGATAGTCATTGGGCGCCAAGTCAGGACTATAGGGTGGGTGGGTGATTATGTTCCACTGAAACTGTTGCAGAAGAGCAACGGTTTGCCGAGCGATATGTAGGCGAGCGTTGTCATGGGGAATGTGTACGCCCTTGTTCAACATTCCTCTTCTCCGGTCCTGAATTGCCCATTTGAGTTTTTTCAGAGTCTCGCAGTACCTGTCAGCGTTAATTGTGGTCCCAGTGGGCATGAAGTCGACCAGCAATACCCCTTTCCTATCCCTAAAAACTGTTGTCGTGACTTAACCGGCAGACTGTGTTTGTTTGAATTTCCGCGTCTTTGGTGAAGAAGGATGCCGCCACTGGCGTGATTGTTGCTTGGTTCAAATGGCTCTGAACACTATGCGACTTAACTTCTGAGGTCATCAGTCGCCTAGAATTTAGAACTACTTAAACCTAACTAACCTAAGGACATCACACACATCCATGCCCGAGGCAGGATTCGAACCTGCGACCGCAGCGGTCACGCGGTTCCAGACTGAAGCGCCTTTAACCGCATCCACACCGGCCGGCTCCACTGTTGCTTGGTATCAGGTGTAATGTGGTATGCCCAGGTTTCGTCACCCATGACAACTGAGTCCCGAAAGTTGTGCTGTTCGTCTGCAAGGCGGTGAAGAAATGCGTCGGAAGCATTATCTCAATGCGCAGTAACTGTTCGTTGCACATTTTTGACATCTTTGAAAATGGGTCACGGCACGAAACTCGCTATCGAGTGAATAAAAAAGTAAAAAAAATTGCAACTTTGGTCTGGTTTTTCGTTCTACTGATTAAGAGAAGTTGCTGACCCAACCTACTCCAGCATGCTGGAAGTTCGTAAATAATGCTTCGTACGTTATTGCCCATGCACCTGGCCGAATGTCAAAACGATAACCACTGTGAATTTCGCAGAAATTACTTTAACTGTAGTACTACATGTATAATGTTAATAGAACATAAAAGTTAAAAATCTTCTGCAAGCCCGGGTGACCGAGCGGTTCTACGCGCTTCAGTCTGGAACTGCGAGACCACTACAGTCGCAGGTTCGAATCCTGCCTCGGGCATGTAGTTAGGTTTAAGTAGTTCTAAGTTCTAGGGGACTGATGATCTCAGATGTTAATTCCCATAGTGCTCAGAGCCATTTAAACCATTTTTTAAAATCTTTTGGGTTATTAGGCCGCGTCATATTTCTTCAAAAATGATCGACGTTTCGACCCCGCAGCTAGGATCTTCCTCAGAACCTTCTGGTGTACACTATTTTTGTAGCAATAGTGGACACCAGAAGAGCCTTAGGAAGATCCCAGTAGAGGGGTCGAAACGTCGATCATTTTAGAAGAAATATGACGCGGCCTTATAACCCAGAAGGTTTTAACTTCAGTGACAACGGCCACGGAAGCCTGCAGACTTACTTCATAGAACATGTTGCCCAGCTGTGAAAATCAGTGCTTTATTTCAGCTATAAATGAGAGAAATTGTGTTAGCTCCATTCGCACAGTCTGTAATGGTAGAATCTCAGATCTTTCCTCCTGTTGCCGGCCGAAGTGGCCGTGTGGTTAAAGGCGCTGCAGTCTGGAACCGCAAGACCGCTACGGTCGCAGGTTCGAATCCTGCCTCGGGCGTGGATGTTTGTGATGTCCTTAGGTTAGTTAGGTTTAAGTAGTTCTAAGTTCTAGGGGACTAACGACCTCAGCAGTTGAGTCCCATAGTGCTCAGAGCCATTTGAACCATTTTTCTTTTTTCCTCCCGTCGTGTTATCTAGATGTTGATTTCGAACTCCAGCCCGGCAGGGGTGGGGACGTACTTATCGTCTAAGGACGTTATCAGCTGGTGTGTCGATGTCTGTGCACGTGGACGGTGCTGCCACCTGGCAAGCTTGCTACGGTAGCTTACTGAATTACAGGCTACTGGAGCCAGTTTGGCTTCCTTATTACGCACGTACAGTTTTCATTTCATTCTTGTAAGAGGAGCTGTTTTCACAAAAACTTTCACACACTTCGCAGCAGGTGGTGAACAACATCCGGTCGACGCAACACGCGAACTCTGTCCAGAGGCTAGTTACACATTCCAGCGCCCACTCACGGTTCTGGAGCTGAGCGGCAATCAATTACGCGGGTAAATAAACCAGGGCGAATTCGCAGGAGGCAGTAAACATTGATCCAGCGCTGCTTGAATAATGCAGCCAGATTACAGTAGTCACCGCGGCGGGCGCTCCGCCTTGCGCCTATCGTGCAGTAACAACCACCTCTTCCGCTCGTCTTCCACACTATTGGCTCTTTTAAAAGACCTCCTTATTTTTGTTTATTTAGGTACACTGTTGACGTTTGCTAAAATGGAAATGATCGTATGGCGTGAATGGCCGGGAGATCCCAGTCGGGAAGATCGGCCGCCAAGTGCAAGTCTTATTGAGTGCGACGCCATATTTAGCGACCTGCGCGTCGACAATGGGGATGAAATGATGATGAGGACAGCAAAACACCCAGTCCCTGAGGGGGCAAAATCTCCCTCCCCAGCCGGGAATCGAACCCGAGCCCCTGTGCGTGGAATTCCAAAGCGCTGACTGTTCAGCTACTGGGGCGGACCGACGTTTGCTAACTCGAACCTCGATGAATCGCACTTGTCAAGGGCCTTGAAAAAGCCTGGATTGATCAAAAATGTTCTCTCTTTTTGTACATTCAGTTTTTGTATTCTCATCCGTTTGACTGTAGGTCTTCAGGACCACGGCCGCTGACTGTTGCAAGAAAATGAAAAGCCTACAGCCGTCCTTATGGTCTTCTTTATTGTGTAGCTACCAGTATCGGAGCTTCAATGCACCATCTTCATGCCTTAGTTGATGCTGGAGGGGTTATCATGATTCATGTATACGCTGCATCAGTGGCCCACATAACTGGATTACGGAGTATGTGTAACAGTGGTTTCAGCACTCCAGCCATCAACTATGGCTTGAAGATGGCGCACTGAAGCACCGAAACCGGTATCTACACAATAAAGATGATCATATGGATGGCTTAGGCGTTCCATTTTCTTGCTGTTTTGTACATTAGCATCATTTTGCTGTCTACCTGTCTTACTGTTAAAAACCGTTTTTCTCAAAAACTCGAAGACGTATCAAGTTGAAATCTGTCACATATTAAATCTTACCGTCCCTTTGCGATGTAAAAAAACTGAAACTTGCAAGTCAATGCAATCAAAAGGTACGATCATTTACCGGGTGATCAAAAAGTCAGTATGAATTTGAAAACTGAATAAATCACGGAATAATGTAGATAGAGAGGTAAAAGTTGACACACATGCATGGAATGACACGGGGCTTTATTAGAACAAAAAAAAACAAAGCACAAAATGTCCGACAGATGGCGCTGGACAGCAAAACATCAGTAACTGCTACCGTGACGGGTGAGAGGTACGCCGATATGTTACAGAATCGCATCATCCCCAGCCAGGCTGATAAACACCTGCTGGAACGTACGATGTTTATGCAGGATGTCGCTCCACCCCATATTGCTAGACGCGTGAAAGATCTCTTGCGCGCGTCGTTTGGTGGTGATCGTGTGCTCAGCCGCCACTTTCGTCATGCTTGGCCTCCCAGGTCCCCAGACCTCAGTCCGTGCGATTATTGGCTTTGGTGTTACCTGAAGTCGCAAGTGTATCGTGACCGACCGACATCTCTAGGGATGCTGAAAGACAACATCCGACGCCAATGCCTCACCGTATCTCCGGACGTGCTTTACAGTGCTGTCCACAATATTATC
This sequence comes from Schistocerca americana, assembly GCF_021461395.2. Classification (NCBI taxonomy): domain Eukaryota; kingdom Metazoa; phylum Arthropoda; class Insecta; order Orthoptera; family Acrididae; genus Schistocerca; species Schistocerca americana. The sequence continues at coordinate 151,033,001 of NC_060128.1, forward strand.
CCTCGACTACAGCTATTGTCCAGGAGTGATGGTGAACATATTGAGCATGTCCTGTAAAGAACATCATCTTTGCTTTGTCTTACTTTGTTATGCTAATTATTGCTATTCTGATAAGATGAAGCGCCATCTGTGGACTTATTTGAACGTTTGTATTTTTTGGGTTCTAATAAAGCCTATGTCATTCCAAGCATGTGTGTCAATTTGTACCTCTCTATCTACATTATTCCGTGATTTATTCAGTTTTCAAATTTATGCTGACTTTTTGTTCACCCAGTATATCACATATTTCGATATTCGCGAACTCATCAAAACCTATAGGGTACTTCCCTTCCAGTTGGCCTAAAATCATGACATTTGGCAAGAAGAACGTTTTCACTGCACAAACAAAGACAAAAAAATCCGAAAATTATAAATTTTCAGTTGTATTAAACGAAAAATTTTTGCTATACGCTGTCTACCTGTCGGACTGTTACGACCCTTTTGTCTCAGGAACCGAATACACATGTGAAGGTGAAATTTATGGTCTCTTGACGGTGTAATAAATGTAAGCTCCTAAGTGAATGCCATTAAAGATACGGCCATTTATGGCATATACGGATACATGCATATACGTAATGTCACATGTTTCGATATTCGCAAAATCACTTATCACAACCTATAGCATACTTCCCGTTCCCATAAAATCATAAAATTTGGCAAAAAGCAAGGTTTAAAATTACAAGTAAAGAAAAAGTCCGAAACTGTTAATTTGTAATTATATCACATGAAAAAATACTTTTGTTTTGTCTTTTGTATAAGAGGGTCTGTTGTTTGCGACGTGTCGGAAAGAGCAGTCACGTTTTAATTCCGCAGCTAATATGAATCAAGACACAAAGAAATGAGACTTTAGCGGATAGTGAAAGTTGAAAATTTGTGCCGAGCTGGGATTCGAACCCATGTCGCCTGCTCACTAGACGGATTCTCTGACGACTAAGCCATCTGGGCACAGTGGTCACCACAACCGCTCGGGCTACCCCAGCACGCCTCCCGTCAAACCCAAATTCTCAACTTACCCAGACACTACTAACGTTGACGGAACTTAAAATATTCTGGGTCATTAGGCCGCGTCATGTTTCTTCTAAAATGATCGACGTTTCGACCCCTCTGCTGGGATCTTCCTCAAGATCTTCTGGTGTCCACTACTGCTAGCAGTAGAAGATCCTGAGGAAGATCCCAGCAGAGGGGTCGAAACGTCGATCATTTTAGAAGGAACATGACGCCGACTAATGACCCAGAATATTCTAACTTCAGTGACAACGGCCACGAAAGCCTGCAGACTTACAGGGTGTTTCAAAAATGACCGGTATATTTGAAACGGCAATAAAAACTAAACGAGCAGCGATAGAAATACACCGTTTGTTGCAATATGCTTGGGACAACAGTACATTTTCAGGCGGACAAACTTTCGAAATTACAGTAGTTACAATTTTCAACAACAGATGGCGCTGCAAGTGATGTGAAAGATATAGAAGACAACGCAGTCTGTGGGTGCGCCATTCTGTACGTCGTCTTTCTGCTGTAAGCGTGTGCTGTTCACAACGTGCAAATGTGCTGTGGACAACATGGTTTATTCCTTAGAACAGAGGATTTTTCTGGTGTTGGAATTCCACCGCCTAGAACACAGTGTTGTTGCAACAAGACGAAGTTTTCAACGGAGGTTTAATGTAACCAAAGGACCGAAAAGCGATACAATAAAGGATCTGTTTGAAAAATTTCAACGGACTGGGAACGTGACGGATGAACGTGTTGGAAAGGTAGGGCGACCGCGTACGGCAACCACAGAGGGCAACGCGCAGCTAGTGCAGCAGGTGATCCAACAGCGGCCTCGGGTTTCCGTTCGCCGTGTTGCAGCTGCGGTCCAAATGACGCCAACGTCCACGTATCGTCTCATGCGCCAGAGTTTACACCTCTATCCATACAAAATTCAAACGCGGCAACCCCTCAGCGCCGCTACCATTGCTGCACGAGAGACATTCGCTAACGATATAGTGCACAGGATTGATGACGGCGATATGCATGTGGGCAGCATTTGGTTTACTGACGAAGCTTATTTTTACCTGGACGGCTTCGTCAATAAACAGAACTGGCGCATATGGGGAACCGAAAAGCCCCATGTTGCAGTCCCATCGTCCCTGCATCCTCAAAAAGTACTGGTCTGGGCCGCCATTTCTTCCAAAGGAATCATTGGCCCATTTTTCAGATCCGAAACGATTACTGCATCACGTTATCTGGACATTCTTCGTGAATTTGTGGCGGTACAAACTGCCTTAGACGACACTGCGAACACCTCGTGGTTTATGCAAGATGGTGCCCGGCCACATCGCACGGCCGACGTCTTTAATTTCCTGAATGAATATTTCGATGATCGTGCGATTGCTTTGGGCTATCCGAGACATACAGGAGGCGGCGTGGATTGGCCTCCCTATTCGCCAGACATGAACCCCTGTGACTTCTTTCTGTGGGGACACTTGAAAGGCTAGGTGTACCGCCAGAATCCAGAAACAATTGAACAGCTGAAGCAGTACATCTCATCTGCATGTGAAGGCATTCCGCCAGACACGTTGTCAAAGGTAAATTACGTATGCAGTGCCTGTTCTTTGGGACTTGGCCGAAAGAAAAGACACATTTTGATCGCGCAGCCATTGTGAATCACATGTACAGTTAATGTGAGAACGAACAATTGATCACTTCAGTGTGTATGTACACCACGCTCGTACTCTTAACAGTTGCATACCAATGCTGTATGTTGCACTGGCCAACGCCAATGGGAGGGGTCAGCGACTGACCCCACAACCATCACGCATTCTCTATCTAGGATAAATCACATTACTTATGTATTTCCATAATTTTGGCAGATTACAAGATTAAATGTTGATTATTATTACTGGGAAATGGTTTCTGGGACATTTTTAGTAAAAAATAATTTTTTTTACATTTATTTGTATTAATTTCACAATTACAAGGATTACTCAGATTCACATTCAGAACACTTTACAATACGAACTACTTCTTCTTTCTTGGTGTGTGCAGGGCAGATATACTTCCTGCAAGAAGCGTAAGCCTTCATGTACTTCCGGTCTTTGCTTCTGGCGCATAAGTAACAGCGTCCTTTCTTTGGCAGGTTATGCACAGCTGCACGTGTTACTTTCCGTCGCGGCTCCATAACATTGTTTCCTCTGCTCACAGCACCTTGATTTTGATTACACTCATACCCAAAAGATGGTAACGCTGTAGTGTATTTTGAGTGTAGGCCTACAGCATTTTGAGCGCGTCTTTTCATGTTGAGGTCACAAAGTTCACGAGCAAGATCTTTCAGGTACTTATTTCTTCCAGAACTCTTTGTCGGGTAATTCTTTGTCCATTCCTTGTGTGTATCTTGAAATACAGCATATGAATTGTATGCTGCAATGTCAATCAAGTTGAAAAACACCGCCTTGGTCCATCAACGCGTTGCACGGCGGCAGCTGTACGTTCTCACACACTTATCGAGTGTATCCACTCCTGACTTTGTACAATTGTAGAATAGAATGATGTCTGGCTTCTCTTCCGCCACATTCATATCGTGATGTTGGGTTGACAATACTGTAACAACCTTTCCTTTCTTAGGCACGTAACTGACTAAAGTGGCATCATCACTAAAGGCAAGTCGGATTGTCCCCGGTGTAGCTTTTTTTAGAGAAACAGGACGGAGTTCTGTAGGAACATCGCGTTTGTCACTTCGAATTGTACCAACTGTAGTTATTTTCTCTCTCAAAAGATCAGATGCGAGTGGAACGGCAGTGAACTTTCTGTCAATGGTAACATTTCTTCCAGATTGTTTCAAGTTAGACATTTCAATCAATCTTCTAACTATTTCAGGGCCACTGTTATGGTTCTTCTCATTAGCGTGCTTTCCAGCGTAGGGATCCGCAGCGAAGCAGTATTTTGTATCTGAATCACATAGCAGGTTCAACTCTATTCCTTATTTTCCTGGTTTTGTTGGAATATATAGCCTGAATGGGCATCGCCCATGAAAGGTCACAAGTTCTTCATCCACTGTGAGTGACTCACTAGGATTATAAAACTCAGGAAATTTACTAACCATCATGTTCCATATATCCCTGATAGGAGCAAATTTTTCGGTGTCCGCAGCTCGTGGTCGTGCGGTAGCGTTCTCGCTTCCCGCGCCCGGGTTCCCGGGTTCGATTCCCGGCGGGGTCAGGGATTTTCTCTGTCTCGTGATGACTGGGTGTTGTGTGATGTCCTTAGGTTAATTAGGTTTAAGTAGTTCTAGGGGACTGATGACCATAGATGTTAAGTCCCATAGTGCTCAGAGCCATTTGAACCATTTGAAATTTGTCGGTCTGTTTTGTAGCTGGTCGAGTTAGAGCGCTTCAGTAAGAGCCTCAGTCTGTGCTCCGAAAATGAAGCTCGGTACATCGGAAAGTTTTCTTTACTAAATATATCACGTAAACAGTCCTTGTTCTGTCTATGGACTCCACAGTTCAATAGAATTCCGATTGCTGACACAATTTCTTCCCTTTCAAATGCTTTCGAATTTTTTATGAAAATATCTTCAGATGATTCCCTAAGATTTCCAAGCTTTTGATTGGTACACATCAAAATGTTATCCAGGATGTTATCATCGAAGTACATGAGAAAAGCTTTACCTGGGGTATCAGGTTTTATCCCTGGCTTAGTTCCTTTCGGGGTTCCGATTACGTTAGCAACAGACGTCCTCCTTTGATTTACGTAAGGGCTTCTCTTCCATATCATACTTGACGAGGCCACCATGTCATTTTCAAGTTGATCAATTTGTGCTTTCGTCCTGGGTCGTCTTCTTGTTGGTTGAATATCTATAAAAATTTGAAAACAGAACCGAACACTAGCAAACTAAGCACTCTACCGAGTCACACATCCTAATATACTCCCAAATATCGGCAAAAAGTAATAAAAATCAATACTTACCCTGCTCACTTTCATCCAAGTCGCTCCTGTCAGAAACTGCTTGATCTGGAATTTCGATGACTATATCTTCAGTTTCACTGCTTCAGCTTTCGGATAGTTCACCACTAAATTCATTATCTGAACTCTCAAGCAAATTTCTAATTTCGTCATCTGTCAATTTTAGCTTCTTGTACATTTTGTCACATGCCACAAAGATATTATCTTCCACTCACCACACTGTTTACCGGTTGACTGCGAGTGGTGATTCTTGCCCTGCTACACCTTCAGTTGTAACAATCGCTATAACTCAACAATGAGTGTAAACCAAAAGCTGTTCTTATTGTCTATTGTAGCAATTATAATTACGATAAATGTTATGTATTTATTAAATAAACTACTGAACACGACAGGAGTTTTAGCCTAAAAACTTCGTTGGGGTCAGTCACTGACCCCCCTCTCCCCCCCACCCAATTGGTATGCAACTGTTAAGAGAATCAGCGAAAAGCTGCGAGTAACGAGAATAATGGGCGAGGGCTACTACATCAGTAGTTCATCGATAAGCTGGGTATTTGGATCTGACTGGAGGCGTGCTTACCGTAGCCCGTGCAGGGGCGATGACCTCTGTGTGCGGATGGCTGCCGGCACGGTAACTCACCGTGTTCGGTCAGAGGGTTACCTGCCCTCTGAAACAAATAAATAAAAAAAACTGAGTTAATGTATCAACGACGAAACTGAAACGGGTGTCTTGCGACGTCCGCCACGAGCAGGTGCAACGAACGAAAACGAACAAAATGAGATTACCAAAAAAAATGGCTTAGTGGCCAGAGCACTTGCCTAGTAAGCAGGGGATCCGGGTTCGAAGCCCGCTTCGGCGAATATTTTCAACTTCCCCCGTTGATTTAAATCGATGCCCACCGGCAGCTAATGCCTCGCTTTTTTCTGACTTTTGTTATTTGTTATCCTACTTAGACTTCAAATTAAAACTTTGTCGAAAGTCTTGGAATTCCCAGGACCGATATCTTGCCAGTATCAACGTAAAAAAAATAAAAATAAAAAAAAAACGGGAAAAATTTTTCGAGATTTTGGATTCCTGAGGTGGATGAACTGTCTAGATACGCAATTAAATTTGTACGAAACCCTCAAAGCGCGAGACCTACTCGCATCTGGCCATTTTTTTACATTTATACTACGCGAAGTTCAGAGTTCAAATACGGATCCTCAATACATTCTCAAGAAAAATCTACGTAGAAATTTTCCTGGCGTCTTTAAGACTGGCCTAATTTGTGAACGGGCTGCATCTTGGCTCGGTGCTAAAATGCTCTGCCTCCAAGTTGGGCAGCCTGGTTTCGGCTCAGCCGGCTGCTGTGACCGAGCGGTTCTAGGCGCTTCAGTCCGGAACCGCGTGGCTGCTACCGTCGTAGGTTCGAATCCTGCATCGGGCGTGGATGTGTGTGCTGTCCTTACGTTAGTTAGGTTTAAGTAGGTCTAAGTCTAGGGGACTGATGGCCTCAGATGTTAAGTCCCATGGTGCTTAGAGCCTTTTGAACTATTCTGTTTCAGCTCATGCTCGATGCAGTTTGTTTAACATTGCATGTTCTACAAGCATTTGCGAGAGTCGTTAAATACACAAAGAAGAAAAATTAGCTATCCAGACAGTCTTCGTTAATAATCTGTTATAAAAGGTCGGTAATTAATAATTTATGTTTTGTGTGCGGCTGGTATTTAGCAAAGAACAAGAAGTGCATTTTTTCATAAAAATGTCAGTCCGATATGAAATTTCCTGGCACATTAAAACTGTGCGCCGGACCGAGACTCGAACTTGGGGCCTCTGCCTTTCTTGGGCAAGTGCTCTACCGAGATGAATGAACGACTGTGATGACGCGTTATGAGTCGTGCTTGGTTAGCTCAGTCGGTAGAGCACCTGCACGCGAAAGGCAAAGATCCCGAGTTCGAGTCTCCGTCCGCCACATAGTTGTAATCTGCCAGGAAGTTCCATATCAGCGCACACTCCGCTGCAGATGAAAATTTCGTTCTGGATGTCCTCACAGAACATGAAGAATTATTGAAAAACATACACCAACCGGGAATCGAAGCTGGACCACCCACATTGTTGGTGAGCTTTCTACCTCAGAGCCATGTGGCTCGTCGTCAAAATTGGCCGTGAATTACTCAATTAAGGACACTCGGAAACTTTCAAAGTCGATATACTCGATTGGCCGATTCGTATATGGGTTCTGAACATCACGTATCATAAATATAAAAACTACAAAAATCCGCTTGCTGTGCGGTCTCCTCCTTAGCCACTTCCTAGGAAATTGTTTCCACAATGAAGTTTATCTCTGCAGTTGTGTCTGCGCAGCTTTCTGGCAGATTAAAAATGTGTGCTAGACTGGGGGCGCGCTTCGCGTATAAGTTCTCTGCCGACTGCCCGCGAAACACGTACTTCATGGTTCACAGATTATTGGAACGAGTCAGTTTACTGGATATGCATACATGACTAGTATTAATATTGATTTAGACATTTTTAGCCCTATTCATTCAACTACAATACTCGGGTAACAACACTTTAAAAGCTTTTTTTTTATCGGGTACCAATTTTTAAATAGAAATTATTTCATGGAATGTTCCGGAAAAATGATTTTAGGATAGATTTCAAACTGGCCTGCTACTTGTCAGACAATTTACGTTATTTGGAAAATTTTTTGCTATATATTGAACTCCTTTCTCAGCCACTTGTCGGGGGTGGTCGGCATTTGGATGGTTGGATGGGTGACTATCCGTGCCGCCATGCGCTGTTGTCATTTTTCGGGGTGTCTTCAGCCTCGTGATGCCAATTGAGGAGCTACTCGACCGAATAGTAGCGGCTCCGGTTACAGAAAACCATCGTAACGACCGGGAGAGCGATGTGCTGACGACACGCCCCTCCTATCCGCATTTTCATGTGAGGATGGCACGGCGGTCGGATGGTCCCGATGGGCCACTTGTGGCCTGAAGACGGAGTGCTTTTTTCTCAGCCACTGACTGCTTCACTATAGTGTGTGTAAATAACATTTTTTTCTAGTGTTGTAGGTGTGTGCATCACTGATCTTCTCAAATTGTGATGCATTATTTATGACCAGTTTCATTATCGAATATATGTATTGTGACGGTGCTGTTAAAATGCTTAACTCTTTGAAGAGGTACCTACATGACACTCGAAACTGAACACCACGTATTATTCTTACTGCTCGCTTTTGTGCAATCAATACCTTCCTTGCAAGTTTTGATCTGCCAGGAAGTTTCAAATCAGTGCATTCTCCGCTGCACAGTCAAAATTCGTTGTGTAAACAATTTTTATTTTTTTCCCCTGACGTTGTTCTTACGGATTTCGTACATCAATTGCTCTAAACACAAAATAAAAATAAATAACGGCGACGGGGGGGGGGGGGGGGGGGGAGGAGAGGCGGTGGGATAAACAACAACTGTCTCTCACTCGCTTCTAAATTACTACGTTTTTCGTTCTTCAGTTCTTTATAACTGCTCTAAAGATTAGATTAGATTCAGTTTTGGTTCCATGGACCCAAAAGATGATTCTCGTGGGTGTGGAATATGTCAGTGTTTATTCGAATTCTTTCGCCCAATGTATTTTATCTTCGGTATCGTGGCCAAAATTGTCAAAAATCGTTTCCAAATGCTATAAACGTGAATTTTTCTTCAACCCACAACTCTTGCGGTCCCCAATGCCTCGCGTGTTTTCTACAAATTAATCTTCCTCTAGGTCGACCACTACTATGTGCTTCATTCTTCTGTAAATAGTCCGTGTCAATGTTTTCAACCACGACCTGTTATATCCACAGAGCAGCATTTTTTTCTTTCTGGGATGATGACGTTTTTCGTTTAGTCTCAGGGTCCAGTGGTCACGTCCGCCGATTCAGACGTTGACGAGTGAAGCGGCAAACTGCGCCTGCGCAGCTAGAGACCTCTGGTAGCGAAGCCTTGCACTACAGACGGATGACTGAATGCGGAACCAGTAGAGACCCCTAGCAGCGGAGTGATGAAAGACGATCTAAATTTCTGATCTTTCCTCTTTATTTCTTCCCTCACACAATGTTTACAAAACAGACTGCATAGTGGCTCTGTTCGATGCTTAAACTATTTTTGTGTACTTCGTATGTTAGATTTAATGCAAACTGAATGCCCAGTGAGCACAATGTAATAAGACATTTCTTTTCGTAATTCGATATTAATAAATTGTAACCACCCCTTTGTTCATTTAAAATGCTGGTGTCGAACTGTATAGCATTGTAAATGAAACATGTATAGTAGCAGTTTCTATTTCCCTCCCAAAAATACTAAGTCTTTGTACACTTCCAACAACGCAGTAGGGGGATGCGATTATTTTTACATTTAACAGTATCAAAATAAAGGCACTGTATTGTGAGTTCCAGAATTTTAAACAGGAAAAAGAGCCTTAAAAAAAAACTTTTTTCGAAATACATTGTCAGTAGTAGTACAATAATAGACCTCTATTTTACATATGTTTTTCATTTTTAAATTAAATTACTACCGGTTCGCAAAATTCATGCGGAGATACTCCACAAAAAAATTTTCTTATTTGGCTAATGGTTTCATAGACTCTGCACATTAAATTGAGTCTGATGGTAAAGGTGGTAACTAAATTTTTTTTTTAAACCCAGAAGATTTTTTTCGTAAAGAAAAGAGCGAAAAGTGTATTATTGATAACTATAATAATATACAATATACATAGGCTGTTTAGTAAAATCGCTTAGCAATTAATTTTTCTTAAATGTCGAGTCTTAACTCTAAATGTTTTAATGTTACAAGGATAGTACAAAGCATTTGGTATTGCAGGCGAGAGATTTTAAAGGTGTAATGTCCAAAAAATATATAAAAGGATGTGGTCAAGGAAAGCATGTATGTGTAATTGGTGTTTGTAATATTTTAAATACAAAGAAATTAAAATAAGTAGAAAAATTATAAACATAACGAAATGAATTGATAAAAATGTAAATATGTGTGAATAAAATATGCAATTAATAAAATAAAAAATGAATAAAAATAGTTATAAAAGCCTCGTTGTTTGCACCAGCATAATCAGGCGTTGTTTGTGGTTTATGAGTGGGTTCCACGTGGGATCCGAAGCACGGACCCCACGGGGGTACCCGGCATGCGCCACATGCCAGGGCAGAGGTGGAGGCCAGGGTTCGGAAGTCTGAAAATTCCAGCGCCGGCCGGGGATTGAACCAGCCGAGGCGCTGGAACGTTCCAGACCCCTTACCACTAGACCACCGAGGACCCCGGCTGTTTCCTGCTCTGGAATCCAGCTAGTGGTTGTGTTACAGCACTTCCTGCTGCCCGCCGTGTTTACACTGGAGTAGCGGGGCTCAACCGACAACATAGGACCGCTACGAGGGGAGAAGTTGTTTACTTCCTTCTGCTAGCCGGGTCTTCAGTCTACGACCGACCGACCGTCCGACCGGCTTACCGAACTAACTGAAGGTTTATTTTATTTGGTTGGATATAGTTACTTTACAATTATTAAGGTTACCGAATATCCGTTTTGGCAACTATACTCGATAAATCGAATTGCTTGAGAGCTCGTTGTCTAGTTCCGTGGAAAAACCTCGATAAGTCGAAGAAATGATTTGTGGTACTTCATAATTCGGAGCTATTGTAATGATACGAGTAGATTGGCTCACAAACACTGTATAATTAACTCAGTGGCTAGCTAACACTCGGTAATTCGAAATGTTTCGTCAGTTGTTCAGGTAACTGTTACGTTATTCAGGTTTCGTGACACACCTTTGCTTCCTCAGCCATGTGTAACGTACTATAGTACATAAATCTACTGTAAAAATAAGTTGAAAGAAATACGAATGTGTAACTTCCGCCGAAAAAGTAGTACTTTCATTGTCGCCATGGAATGTGGAAAAAACTGGCCGCTGTGGGTAGGACTCGAATAATGACGCTTTTGCACTAAATTATTAAATAGGCATTTTTGCCTGTTATCGACATTGATACCGGAAAGATTTCGGTCCCAGGGATACAAAGATTTGCGAGATTGACACAATTATGTTACTAAAATGAAAACAAAGTCATGCAGGACGCAAGTGACCGTTATTATAATAATCAGTTGTTCTCCGTTCAAGGTGAGTGGGTTGCAACGGTAGTCTAACATCAGGCAAGGAATGACTTTCATTGCTCATATGACGCATTTCGAAATTCATCCATTATCAGAATAGTCTGCGAATGTTCGTTTGACACACAACTTCAAACGCCATGTCTACGTGTAGTAATCGCTACTGCATATCGGTCGATGGATAAATTCCGAAACACTTCATATGAGCAATAAAGTCATTCCTTAACCAGTGTTTGACTTCTGTCATTGAGACCCAGTCAGCTTTAATTCAAGTCTATCGTCGGATAACACATGGAAAAAGTGTGTGTGTGTGTGTGTGTGTGTGTGTGTGTGTGTGTGTAGGGGGGGCGGCGGGTGTAAGCGCGTGTAGCGTCAGACAAATCGGCCGTGCACTGCTCAATTAAAGCAGCTCGTAAAATTCCACAGTCGATATTTTCGATTGGGCGACTGGTATATGAGTTCTGAACTCCACGCATCATAAATATAAAAAAACTACAAAAATCCAATAGCCTTGTGGTGGTCTGTTTCTTAGCTGCAGCCTATCGGACTGTTTCCAGAACAAATTTTCACTCCGCAGATTAAAAATCTCGTAGCAGATTAGAACAGAGCGGGATTCGAACCCAGAACTTTGGTATTTTGGGAGTAAGTTTTCTGCCGAACTTCTGCAAAACACTTACATGCTTCATAGATGATTTGGACCATTCTTTTAATCGTAATGACTCAATTTATAGGTTATGTACACATGATTCGTATTGAAAAAATAGTGAAGAGAGAATTTTTTTTAGTCCAGCTTACGCAAATGCACATAAAAACTCGTATAAATACACTTGAACTATTTTTTTTCTACCGGCTACTAATTTTTAAATGGAAATTCGTTCAAAGAATGTTCTAGAGAAACGATTTTACGTTAGATGTGAAACGTGCTTTGCTAAGTGTCAGACATATCATGTTACTGGGAAAATAATCAAAAGGTTTTGTTACTACCCAGAACTCCTCTCTGAACCACTGACAGCTTTAATTATTGGTAATAAAGCACTCCGTCTTCAGGCCACAAGTGGCCCATCGGGACATCGACCGCCGTGTCATCCGCGGGTGAGGATGTGGATAAGAGGGGCGTGTGGTCAGCACACCGCTCTCCCGGTCGTTATGATGGTTTTCTGTGACCGGAGCCGCTACTATTCGGTCGAGTAGCTCCTCAATTGTATCACGAGGCTGAGTGCACCCCGAAAATTGGCAACAGCGCATGGCGGCCTGGATAGTCACCCATCCCCATCCAAGTGCCGGCCATGCCTGACAGCACTTAACTTCGATGACCTAACGGGAACCGGTGTATCCACTGCGACAAGAACGTTGCCTAATGGGTAATAAAGGTTGGCTTTTTTTTCCTGTAGTGCTGTAGCCATTACCCTTCTCAAATTGTGGTGGACTATGTGCGACGACTGTGGGTGAACACCACATTTTGTACTTACTGCTGGCTTTTGTGCAGTCAGGACTTTCATTGTAAGCATTAAAACGCCAGCAAGTTGCAGATCAGTGCCTTCTCTGCTGCACCATCAAAATAAATTTTGTTCGTTGGTTGATTTGGTAGGAGGGACCAAACAGCAAGGTCCTCAGTCACATCGGCCGTCCCCTTTCAGAGGAATCATCCTGGAATTTGCCTGATGCGATTTACGGAAATCATGGGAAAGCTAAATCAGGATGGCCGAATGCGGGATCGAAATGTCGTCGTCCTGAATGCGAGTGAAGTGTGTACTTGCGCCACCTCGCTCGGTAATACACTTTGTAAATAATTTTTATTTTGTGTCCATGATTTTTAACTCGTTTCCCAATTTCTCGTGAATTTGATACGTTGATTGCTGCATGTACTAAATAAATAATGTGAAAGTTGAAGGTGGGAAGAACAGAAATAGGCTACCACCCTGTCTCACTAACTTCAAAATTACAGCCTTCTTAGTTCTTCAGCTCCTATAACTGCTGTCCGAATGCTTGATACTCTTTCACTCACTGTATTTTATCTCTGGTAACATGTTGAAAATCAGATTATATATATTATGAACAGTCTCCTCAAAAGCCTTTTCTGAATAAAAAAATGCTATAAAAGTGGATTTGTCTTTCTTCAACCGAGGCGTTGTAAATAGTTCGTGTCACTATCATGTCCTCAGAGTTTATCACGATGGCATGTATCAGTAAAATCTTCTCCGTTTTCATACCGCATCAGTTGAAATAAAAGTCTCGAACTTCCAATGGCTTTCTCTGCCATCACAGTCAGGAGCAAAACCACTGGCTATGGGATTTTTTTTTTCTTTATTGTGATTTCATTCCCCTGCCTCTTATGGACTGGGGAGGGCTGTCAGCACCACAATCCGCTGCTCTTCAGGCGAGTGACATGACAACTAAAACAAGAATAAAATATCTCACATAAAGGTGATAAAAAAGGGGACATGAAACAGAGTAAGGGGAGATAATGGAGGTAAAAATACACTTACATGGAGATGCTCACGGGGGGACAATTAAAAAAGTCAACATAAAGTTAAAAAACACAGCTGGCGATGCATAGAGCACAAAAGAGACACTGAAGTCACGCACAAAGTTGGCCACAGTATTAGAAACACTCCAGAACAACACAATTAAAACCCACTTGGAGCACACACAATGAAGAATAAAATTGCCAGGCAGGACCTGCCGACGGAGAGGTTAGAGAGGATGGAAAAGGAGGGGAGAGCAAGGGGCAGCAGGGGAGGCGGCAGGATGAAAGAGAGTAGGGGCGTCAGCAGGTACACTAAGAGGCAGGAGACTGGTGGGGCAGGAGATGAAGAGGGAAGACAAGGTATTAGGGAGTGCAGAGACACTGAAAGGGGACACAGAAGTGTGAGAGGGAGTAGGAGGGGGAAACCGCTCAGGAGGAGGGAGGGGGAGAAGAGGGAGCCCTGAGGAGGAGGCAGAAGGAAGGTGGAGTTAGAGTTGGTAGGAGGGGTAGACGTCAGGGCGCAGCTCATTATGGGAGGGGTAGGTGCTGGAAGTTGCGTTGGGAAAGGAGGCATAGGGTATGGAGGTGGAGAGAAGGCGGGATGCAACGGTAAAGGCGCGGGAATGGGCTGGGGGTGGAGAGGAACGGGGAGACACAAGGGGGTGAGGGGGATCGAGGTTGCGGACAATATACAGGGTGCGGATTTGTTGAAGGAAAAGGAGAAGGTGGGGGAAGGGGATGATGTCATAGAGGACGTACGTGGGGGATGGTAGGCAGATGCGAAAGGTGAGGCCAAGTGCACGGCGTTCGAGGGCTTTATAGAACCTGGGAGGGGCGGAAATCGAAGCAACGCTGGCATAACAGAGGATGGGTACACACACACACACACACACACACACACACACACACACGCACACGCGCACGCGCACGCACGCACGCGCGCGCCCCCAAGGGAGGTCTCGAACCTCCGCCGGGACCAGCCGCACAGTCCAAGAGTGATTTGGGAGGAGGGACCAAACAGCGAGGTCCTCGGTCACATCTGATTAGGGAAGGAAGGCGGCCGTGCCCTTTCAGAGGAACCATCCCGGCGTTTGCCTGAAGCAATTTAGGGAAATGACAGTAAAGCTAAATCAGGATGGCCGAATGCAGGTTTTAACTGTCGTCCTCCTGAATGCGTCTCAAGTGTGCTGCCTGCGCCACCTCACTCGGTAATTCATTTTGTAAATAATTTTGATTTCGGCTGATCTTTAACTCGTGTCCCGATTTCTCGTGAATTTGATACAGGGATTGCTGCATGTACTAAATAAATAACGTGAAAGTTGCGGGCGGGGTGGGAAAAGAATGGAAATAAGCTACCACCCTGTCTCACACACTTCAGAACTACAGCCGTCTTAGTTGTTCAGTTCCTAGAACTACTGTCCGGTTTCTCTTCGAATGCTAGATACTCTTTCACTCACTGTATTTTGGCTCTGGTAACATGTTATAATCAGATAATGAACAGGCTCATCAAAAGCCTTTTCTGAATCTAAACTCGCTATAAGCATGGACTTGTCTTTTTTCAACCAAGGCGTTGTAAATAGTTTGTGTCACTGCCATATCCTTGGAGTCTATCGTGACGGCATGTCATTTCGTGCATCAGATGAGGTGGGTTGGCAGTGGCCTACATACGCAGGGTGGGGGCGAGGAAGGCAGTGTCGTCGGCGTACTGGAGAAGGTGGATGGGGGGGGGGGGGGTGAAAGTGGCTGCATGTCCGCCATAGAAGGTGGAGAAGAGGAGAGAGTATGGAACCTTGGGGCATACCGGCGGAGGGGTGGTAAGTGTAGGAATCCGTGTTATGGATGGTGACATAGGAACGACGGTGGGAAAGAAAGGAGGCAATCAGACGGACGTAGTTAATAGGAAGGGCGAAGGTTTGGAGCTTGAAGAGGAGACCGGAATGCCATACCAGTCGTAGGCACGTTCAAGGTCGGGGGAGAGGAAGATGGCGGGGCGACGGGAGTTGAGCTGTTCGGAGAGGAGAGGAGAGGAGAGGAGAGGAGAGGAGAGGAGAGGAGAGGAGAGGAGAGGAGAGGAGAGGAGAGGAGAGGAGAGGAGAGGAGAGGAGAGGAGAGGAGATGAGAGGAGATGAGATGAGATGAGATGAGATGAGATGAGATGAGATGAGATGAGATGAGATGAGATGAGATGAGATGAGATGAGATGAGATGAGATGAGATGAGATGAGATGAGATGAGATGAGATGAGATGAGATGAGATGAGATGAGATGAGATGAGATGAGATGAGATGAGATGAGATGAGATGAGATGAGATGAGATGAGATGAGATGAGATGAGATGAGATGAGATGAGATGAGATGAGATGAGATGAGATGAGATGAGATGAGATGAGATGAGATGAGATGAGATGAGATGAGATGAGATGAGATGAGATGAGATGAGATGAGATGAGATGAGATGAGATGAGATGAGATGAGATGAGATGAGATGAGATGAGATGAGATGAGATGAGATGAGATGAGATGAGAGGAGATGAGAGGAGATGAGAGGAGATGAGAGGAGATGAGAGGAGATGAGAGGAGATGAGATGAGATGAGAGGAGATGAGATGAGATGAGATGAGATGAGATGAGATGAGAGGAGATGAGAGGAGATGAGAGGAGATGAGAGGAGATGAGATGAGATGAGATGAGATGAGATGAGATGAGATGAGATGAGATGAGATGAGATGAGAGGAGATGAGAGGAGATGAGAGGAGATGAGATGAGATGAGATGAGATGAGATGAGATGAGATGAGATGAGATGAGATGAGATGAGATGAGATGAGATGAGATGAGATGAGATGAGATGAGATGAGATGAGATGAGATGAGATGAGATGAGAGGAGAGGAGAGGAGAGGAGAGGAGAGGAGAGGAGAGGAGAGGAGAGGAGAGGAGAGGAGAGGAGAGGAGAGGAGAGGAGAGGAGAGGAGAGGAGAGGAGAGGAGAGGAGAGGAGATGAGATGAGATGAGATGAGATGAGATGAGATGAGATGAGATGAGATGAGATGAGATGAGATGAGATGAGATGAGATGAGATGAGATGAGATGAGATGAGATGAGATGAGATGAGATGAGATGAGATGAGATGAGATGAGATGAGATGAGATGAGATGAGATGAGATGAGAGGAGAGGAGAGGAGAGGAGAGGAGATGAGAGGAGATGAGATGAGAGGAGATGAGAGGAGATGAGAGGAGAGGAGAGGAGAGGAGAGGAGAGGAGAGGAGATGAGAGGAGATGAGAGGAGAGGAGATGAGAGGAGATGAGAGGAGAGGAGAGGAGAGGAGAGGAGATGAGAGGAGATGAGATGAGATGAGATGAGATGAGATGAGAGGAGATGAGAGGAGATGAGATGAGATGAGATGAGATGAGATGAGATGAGAGGAGAGGAGATGAGATGAGATGAGATGAGATGAGATGAGATGAGATGAGATGAGATGAGATGAGATGAGATGAGATGAGATGAGATGAGATGAGATGAGATGAGATGAGATGAGATGAGATGAGATGAGATGAGATGAGATGAGATGAGATGAGATGAGATGAGATGAGATGAGATGAGATGAGATGAGATGAGATGAGATGAGATGAGATGAGATGAGATGAGATGAGATGAGATGAGATGAGATGAGATGAGATGAGATGAGATGAGATGAGATGAGATGAGAGGAGATGAGATGATGATTGAGATGAGAGGAGATGAGAGAGAGGATGAGAGGAGATGAGAGGAGATGAGAGGAGATGAGAGGAGTGAGAGGAGATGAGAGGAGATGGAGTTGAGAGGAGATGAGAGGAGATGAGGGGATGAGATGAGAGGATGAGAGGAGATGAGAGGAGATGAGATGAGAGGAGATGAGATGAGAGGAGATGAGAT